>NC_057794.1:534419973-534460708 GCF_018294505.1 Triticum aestivum
AAGTAATGGGCCTTATGGGCTTTAGTGGAGAGAGAGAGAGGGGCAGCCAGGGTGGGCCGCGCGCCTCCTCCCCCCTTGGTCCGAATTGGACTAGGAGAGGGGGGTGGCGCCCCCCTTTCCCTCTCCCTCCCACTTCCTTCCCCCTCCTAGTAGGAGTCCTACTCCTACTAGGAGGAGGACTCCTCCTTGGCACGCGCCTATAGGGCCGGCCGGCCTCCTCCCCTTGCTCCTTTATATTCGGGGGCAGGGGGCACCCCTAGAGACACAAGTTGATCCACGTGATCATACTCTTAGCCGTGTGCGGTGCCCCCTTCCACCATAGTCCTCGATAATATTGTAGCGGTGCTTAGGCGAAGCCCTACGACGGTAGTGCATCAAGATCATCACCACGCCGTCGTGCTGACGGAACTCTTCCCCGACACTTTGCTGGATCGAAGTCCGGGGATCGTCATCGAGCTGAACGTGCGCTAAAACTCGGAGGTGCCGTAGTTTCGGTGCTTGATCGGTCGGGCCGTGAAGACGTACGACTACATCAACCAAATGCTTCCGTTGTCGATCTACAAGGGTACATAGATCACACTCTCCCCTCTTGTTGCTATGCATCACCATGATCTTGCGTGTGCGTAGGAATTTTTTTGAAATTACTACGTTCCCCTTCAGTGGTATCCGAGCCTAGGTTTTATATGTTGATGTTATATGCACGAGTAGAACACAAGTGAGTTGTGGGCGATATAAGTCATACTGCTTACCAACATGTCATACTTTGGTTCGGCGGTATTGTTGGACAAAGCGGCCCGGACCGACATTACGCGTACGCTTACGCGAGACCCGTTCTCCCGACGTCCTTTGCACATAGGTGGCTTGCGGGTGACAGTTTCTCCAACTTTAGTTGAACCGAGTGTGGCTACGCCCGGTCCTTGCGAAGGTTAAAACATCACTAACTTAACAAACTATCGTTGTGGTTCTGATGCGTAGGTAAGATTGGTTCTTGCTTAAGCCCGTAGCAGCCATGTAAAACTTGCAACAACAAAGTAGAGGACGTCTAACTTGTTTTTGCAGGGCATGTTGTGATGTGATATGGTCAAGACATGATGCTAAATTTTATTGTATGAGATGATCATGTTTTGTAACCGAGTTATCGGCAACCGGCAGGAGCCATATGGTTGTCGCTTTATTGTATGCAATGCAATCGCCCTGTAATGCTTTACTTTATCACTAAGCGGTAGCGATAGTCGTAGAAGCATAAGATTGGCGAGACGACAACGATGCTACGATGGAGATCAAGGTGTCGCGCCGGTGACGATGGTGATCACGACGGTGCTTCAAGGATGGAGATCACAAGCACAAGATGATGGCCATATCATATCACTTATATTGATTGCATGTGATGTTTATCTTTATGCATCTTATCTTGCTTTGATTAACGGTAGCATTATAAGATGATCTCTCACTAAATTTGAAGATGAAAGTGTTCTCCCTGAGTATGCACCGTTGCCAAAGTTCGTCGTGCCCAGACACCACGTGATGATCGGGTGTGATAAGCTCTACGTCCATCTACAACGGGTGCAAGCCAGTTTTGCACACGCAGAATACTCAGGTTAAACTTGATGAGCCTAGCATATGCAGATATGACCTCGGAACACTGAGATCGAAAGATCGAGCGTGAATCATATAGTAGATATGATCAACATAGCGATGTTCACCATTGAAAACTACTCCATTTCACGTGATGATCGGTTATGGTTTAGTTGATTTGGATCACGTGATCACTTAGATGATTAGAGGGATGTCTATCTAAGTGGGAGTTCTTGAGTAATATGATTAATTGAACTTAAATTCATCATGAACTTAGTACCTGATAGTATCTTGCTTGTTTATGCTTGATCGTAGATAGATGGCTCGTGTTGTTGTTCCGTTGAATTTTAATGCGTTCCTTGAGAAAGCAAAGTTGAAAGATGATGGTAGCATTTACACGGACTAGGTCCGTAACTTGAGGATTATCCTCATTGCTGCACAGAAGAATTACGTCCCGGAAGCACCGCTGGGTGCCAGGCCTGCTGCTGGAGCAACACCAGATGTTATGAACGTCTGGCAGAGCAAAGCTGATGACTACTCGATAGTTCAGTGTGCCATGCTTTACTGCTTAGAATCGGGACTTCAACGACGTTTTGAACATCATGGATCATATGAGATTTTCCAGGAGTTGAAGTTAATATTTCAAGCAAATGCCCGGATTGAGAGATATGAAGTCTCCAATAAGTTCTATAGCTGCAAGATGGAGGAGAACAGTTCTGTTAGTGAGCATATACTCAAAATGTCTGGGTATAATAATCACTTGATTCAGATGGGAGTTAATCTTTCAGATGATTGCGTCATTGACATAATTCTCCAATCACTGCCACCAAGCTACAAGAGCTTTGTGATGAACTATAATATGCAAAGGATGAATAAGATTATTCCCAAGCTCTTCGCAATGCTGAAAGCTGCGGAGGTAAAAATCAAGAAGGAGCATCAAGTGTTGATGGTCAACATGACCACTAGTTTCAAGAAAAAGGGCAAAGGGAAGAAGAAGGGGAACTTCAAGAAGAAAAGCAAGCAAGTTGCTGATCAGGAGAAGAAACCCAAGTCTGGACCTAAGCCTGAAACTGAGTGCTTCTACTGCAAGCAGACTGGTCATTGGAAGAGGAATTGCCCCAAGTATTTGGCGGATAAGAAGGATGGCAAGGTGAACAAAGGTATATGTGATATACATGTTATTGATGTGTACCTTACTAGAGCTCGCAGTAGCACCTGGGTATTTGATACTGGTTCTGTTGCTAATATTTGCAACTCAAAACAGGGACTACGGATTAAGCGAACACTGGCAAAGGACGAGGTGACGATGCGCGTGGGAAATGGTTCTAAAGTCGATGTGATCGCGGTCGGCACGCTACCTCTACATCTACCTTCGTGATTAGTATTAGACCTAAATAATTGTTATTTGGTGCCAGCGTTGAGCATGAACATTATGGATCTTGTTTAATGCGAGACAGTTATTCATTTAAATCAGAGAATAATGGTTGTTCTATTTATATGAGTAATATCTTTTATGGTCATGCACCTTTGAAGAGTGGTCTATTTTTAATGAATCTCGATAGTAGTAACACACATATTCATAATGTTGAAGCCAAAAGATGCAGAGTTGATAATGATAGTGCAACTTATTTGTGGCACTGCCGTTTAGGTCATATCGGTGTAAAGCGCATGAAGAAACTCCATACCGATGGACTTTTGGAACCTCTTGATTATGAATCACTTCGTACTTGCGAACCGTGCCTTATGGGCAAGATGACTAAAACACCGTTTTCCGGTACAATGGAGAGAGCAAAAAATTTGTTGAAAATCATACATACAGATGTATGTGGTCTGATGAATGTTGAGGCTCGTGGCGAATATCGTTATTTTCTCACCTTCACAGATGATTTAAGCAGATATGGGTATATCTACTTAATGAAGCATAAGTCTGAAACATTTGAAAAGTTCAAAGAATTTCAGAGTGAAGTTGAAAATCATCGTAACAAGAAAATAAAGTTTCTGCGGTCTGATCGTGGAGGAGAATATTTGAGTTACGAGTTTGGTCTACATCTGAAACAATGCGGAATAGTTTCGCAACTCACGCCACTCGGAACACCTCAGCGTAATGGTGTGTCCGAACGTCATAATTGTACTTTACTTGATATGGTGCGATCTATGATGTCTCTTACAAATTTGCCGCTATCATTTTGGGTTATGCTTTAGAGACGGCCGCATTCACGTTAAATAGGGCACCATCAAAATCCGTTGAGACGACACCTTATGAACTATGGTTTGGCAAGAAACCAAAGTCGCCGTTTCTTAAAGTTTGATGCTGTGATGCTTATGTGAAAAAGCTTCAACCTGATAAGCTCGAACCCAAATCGGAGAAATGTGTCTTCATAGGATACCCAAAGGAGACTGTTGGGTACACCTTCTATCACAGATCCGAAGGCAAGACATTCGTTGCTAAGAATGGATCCTTTCTAGAGAATGATTTTCTCTTGAAAGAAGTGAGTGGGAGGAATGTAGAACTTGACGAGGTAACTGTACCTGCTCCCTTATTGGAAAGTAGCGCATCACAGAAAACTGTTTCTGTGACACCTACAACAATTAGTGAGGAAGCTAATGATGATGATCATGAAACTTCAGAACAAGATACTACTGAACCTCGTAGATCAACCAGAGTGAGATCCGCGCCAGAGTGGTACGGTAATCCTGTTCTGGAAGTCATGCTACTAGATCATGATGAACCTACGAACTATGAAGAAGCGATGGTGAGCCCAGATTCCGCAAAATGGCTTGAAGCCATGAAATCTGAGATGGGATCCATGTATGAGAACAAAGTATAGACTTTGGTTGACTTGCCCGATGATCGGCAAGCAATTGAGAATAAATGGATCTTCAAGAAGAAGACTGACGCTGACGGTAATATTACTGTCTACAAAGCTCGACTTGTCGCAAAAGGTTTTCGACAAGTTTAAGGGATTGACTACGATGAGACCTTCTCACCCGTAGCGATGCTTAAGTCTGTCCGAATCATGTTAGCAATCGCCGCATTTTATGATTATGAAATTTGGCAGATGGATGTCAAAACTGCATTCCTGAATGGATTTCTGGAAGAAGAGTTGTATATGATGCAACCAGAAGGTTTTGTCGATCCAAAGGGAGCTAACAAAGTGTGCAAGGTCCAGCGATCCATTTATGGACTGGTGCAAGTCTCTCGGAGTTGGAATAAACGCTTTGATAGTGTGATGAAAGCATTTGGTTTTATACAAACTTTTGGAGAAGCCTATATTTACAAGAAAGTGAGTGGGAGCTCTGTAGCATTTCTGATATTATATGTGGATGACATATTACTAAATGGAAATGATATAGAATTTCTGGATAGCATAAAGGGATACTTGAATAAGAGTTTTTCAATGAAAGACCTTGGTGAAGCTGCTTACATATTAGGCATTAAGATCTATAGAGATAGATCAAGACGCTTAATTGGACTTTCACAAAGCACATACCTTGACAAAGTTTTGAAGAAGTTCAAAATGGATCAAGCAAAGGAAGGGTTCTTGCCTGTGTTACAAGGTGTGAAGTTGAGTAAGACTCAATGCCCGACCACTGCAGAAGATAGAGAGAAAATGAAAGATGTTCCCTATGCTTCAGCCATAGGCTCTATCATGTATGCAATGCTGTGTACCAGACCTGATGTGTGCCTTGCTATAAGTCTAGCAGGGAGGTACCAAAGTGATCCAGGAGTAGATCACTGGACAGCGGTCAAGAACATCCTGAAATACCTGAGAAGGACTAAGGATATGTTTCTCATATATGGAGGTGACAAAGAGCTCATCGTAAAAGGTTACGTTGATGCAAGCTTTGACACTGATCCGGACGATTCTAAATCGCAAACCAGATACGTGTTTACATTAAACGGTGGAGCTGTCAGTTGGTGCAGTTCTAAACAAAGTGTTGTAGCGGGATCTACATGTGAAGCGGAGTACATAGCTGCTTCGGAAGCAGCAAATGAAGGAGTCTGGATGAAGGAGTTCATATCCGATCTAGGTGTCATACCTAGTGCATCGGGTCCAATGAAAATCTTTTGTGACAATACTGGTGCAATTGCCTTGGCAAAGGAATCCAGATTTCACAAGAGAACCAAGCACATCAAGAGACGCTTCAATTCCATCCGGGATCTAGTCCAGGTGGGAGACATAGAGATTTGCAAGATACATATGGATCTGAATGTTGCAGACCCGTTGACTAAGCCTCTTCCACAAGCAAAACATGATCAGCACCAAAGCTCCATGGGTGTTAGAATCATTACTGTGTAATCTAGATTATTGACTCTAGTGCAAGTGGGAGACTGAAGTAAATATGCCCTAGAGGCAATAATAAATTTATTATTTATTTCCTTATATCATGATAAATGTTTATTATTCATGCTAGAATTGTATTAACCGGAAACATAATACATGTGTGAATACATAGACAAACAGAGTGTCACTAGTATGCCTCTACTTGACTAGCTCATTAATCAAAGATGGTTATGTTTCCTAACCATGGACAAAGAGTTGTTATTTGATTAACGGGATCACATCATTAGGTGAATGATATGATTGACATGACCCATTCCATTAGCTTAGCACCCGATCGTTTAGTATGTTGCTATTGCTTTCTTCATGACTTATACATGTTCCTATGACTATGAGATTATGCAACTCCCGTTTGCCGGAGGAACACTTTGTGTGCTACCAAAGGTCACAACGTAAATGGGTGATTATAAAGGTGCTCTACAGGTGTCTCCAAAGATACATGTTGGGTTGGCGTATTTCGAGATTAGGATTTGTCACTCCGATTGTCGGAGAGGTATCTTTGGGCCCTCTCGGTAATACACATCACATAAGCCTTGCAAGCAATGCAACTAATGAGTTAGTTGCGAGATGATGTATTACAGAACGAGTAAAGAGACTTGCCGGTAACGAGATTGAACTAGGTATGGGATACCGACGATCGAATCTCGGGCAAGTAACATACCGATGACAAAGGGAACAACGTATGTTGTTATGCGGTCTGACCGATAAAGATCTTCATAGAATATGTAGGAGCCAATATGAGCATCCAGGTTCCGCTATTGGTTATTGACCGGAGACGTGTCTCGGTCATGTCTACATTGTTCTCGAACCCGTAGTGTCCGCACGCTTAAGGTTTCGATGGCAGTTATATTATGAGTTTATGAGTTTTGATGTACCGAAGTTAGTTCGGAGTCCTGGATGTGATCACGGACATGACGAGGAGTCTCGAAATGGTCGAGACATAAAGATTGATATATTGGACGGCTATATTCGGACACCGGAAGTGTTCCGGGTGGTTTCGGAGAAAACCGGAGAGCCGGAGGGTTACCGGACCCCCCCCCCCCCGGGAGAAGTAATGGGCCTTATGGGCTTTAGTGGAGAGAGAGAGAGGGGCAGCCAGGGTGGGCCGCGCGCCTCCTCCCCCCTTGGTCCGAATTGGACTAGGAGAGGGGGGTGGCGCCCCCCTTTCCCTCTCCCTCCCACTTCCTTCCCCCTCCTAGTAGGAGTCCTACTCCTACTAGGAGGAGGACTCCTCCTTGGCACGCGCCTATAGGGCCGGCCGGCCTCCTCCCCTTGCTCCTTTATATACGGGGGCAGGGGGCACCCCTAGAGACACAAGTTGATCCACGTGATCATACTCTTAGCCGTGTGCGGTGCCCCCTTCCACCATAGTCCTCGATAATATTGTAGCGGTGCTTAGGCGAAGCCCTGCGACGGTAGTGCATCAAGATCGTCACCACGCCGTCGTGCTGACGGAACTCTTCCCCGACACTTTGCTGGATCGAAGTCCAGGGATCGTCATCGAGCTGAACGTGTGCTAAAACTCGGAGGTGCCATAGTTTCGGTGCTTGATCGGTCGGGCCGTGAAGACGTACGACTACATCAACCAAATGCTTCCGTTGTCGATCTACAAGGGTACGTAGATCACACTCTCCCCTCTCGTTGCTATGCATCACCATGATCTTGCGTGTGCGTAGGAAATTTTTTGAAATTACTACGTTCCCCTTCACCCCTGCATACAGTGGAGCCTGGGCGCCCGGCATGCGTCCCTCCGTCGGGGCTCCCGGCCTTCTTGGCTCCCGGCCGCCGCCGCATGCGTACACGGCCTATGCCCCTCTATACCAATCTTCGGCGCCTCCATCAGCACCACCTCCGTACCTCTACGGTGCTCCTACAACAAGATGGGATCTTGCTGGTCCATTGGCGTCGCCGTCTGCATCTCCCCACCAGCTAGCGCCTCCTGCTACAACTTCGACACCACCAACCTGGGATCAAGCTGCTCTCATCGCTGCCCTGAACTCACTTACCACCCAGGACGCAGGTACGGAGTGGATTTTCGATTCCGGTGCATCTTCGCATATGTCTGCATCATCTAGTATGCTGTCATCCATCCATCCCTCCATTCTCTTTCCCTCTATCACCATTGGTGATGGCTCTACTGTACCAGTTTCATGCGTCGGCACCACCTCTCTTTCATCTTCTCGCTCACCACTTCTCCTTCATGAGGTTCTGGTCGCTCCTGCTTTAATTAAAAACTTGATTTATGTCCGTCGTTTTACCATAGATAACCAAGTTTCTGTTGAGTTTGATCCCTTTGGGTTGTCTGTGAAGGATCTCCACAGCAAGGCGGTGATATCTTGGTTCAATAGCTCTGGAGATCTCTACACCATCAATGGCGCATCCACTCCTTCACCTCAAGCCATGCATGCCTCCGTCACTCTATGGCATCGCCGTTTCGGTCATCCCAACGCCACCACCACTACAAAGCTTCTTCAAGAGTTCCAACTCTCGCATGATCGAGGCTCTCATGATGCATCTCTCTGTCACACGTGTCGGTTGGGCAAACATGTTCGCTTGCCCTTTAGTACATCTACTACTACTATCACTTTCCCTTTTGAGTTGTTGCATTGTGACTTATGGACCTCGCCTATCCCTAGTGTGTCTGGTTTTAAGTACTATATTGTAATCGTGGATGATCATTCTCACTATATTTGGACCTTTCCCATTCGCTCTAAATCTGATGTTCACCCTCTCTTTGTAAATTTTCAGCGCTATGTTTATACACACTTCTCCCTTCCCATTCGCCTTTTGCAATGTGACAATGGTAAACAATTTGACAACACTCGTAACAGAGAATTCTTCTTACAACATGGCATTCTCCTTCGCTGTTCTTGTCCATACACTTCATCTCAAAACAGAAAAGCGGAGCGATCCCTTCATACCATTAACGACATCCTGCGCACTCTTCTCATCCAGGCCTCCATGCCGCCTCATTTTTGGGCTGAAGCGCTTCGTCACGCCACATATCTTCTTAACATTCGCCCCACCACCATCAGCCCAAAGTTTTCCCCGTACGAATCCTTATTTCTAGCCCCACCCTCCTACAACAGCCTACGCATTTTTGGCTGCCTCTGTTTTCCAAACATTAGCTCCACAGCCGCCCACAAGCTCTCCCCTCGTTCCTTGCCCTGCGTATTCCTCGGTTACTCTGATTCTCACAAAGGATGTCGTTGTCTTGACATACAAACTGGTCGCGTTTATATTTCTCGCCATGTCACATTCGACGAAACCATCTTTCCCTTTGCGTCCCACACCCCGCCAGATTTTTCTGCTCCCATCACTACATCCTCCAACCCCAATTCGGCCTCCATGCATGGCCTGCATGGCCCTATTCACGTGGTCACATCACCGTCCCTACCAGCCCCCACTATCTCTATCGATCCCCGTGCCCCCTCCACTGCTTCCGCGCCCAGCAGGCCATCCTCTCCGGGATCCACCCCGCCTCCCTTCAATGATTGTTTTCCCATGGCATCCACTAGCCAATCCGCCCCCTCCTCCCCAGATTCTCCTGCCACCTCTCCCTCCACAGATTCACCCGGGCCCACCACTACACCCATGCATGCAACTTTGTCCCCCACCCATGCAGCCTCTCCTACGCACTCTGATTGCTCGTCACCACAGCATCCACACGTCCCGCCTTCTCCTCCTTCTTCTACGTCCCAGCCACACCATCCATTACCACCCGCTGTCGTCCCAGTACCTATTACCACTAATGATCACACCATGCGTACTCGCACCAAATCAGGATTCCGCCAACCTGCTAAACGCCTCAACCTCACCGCGTCACCCACTTCTCTCTCCCCCATACCACACTCTTACAAAGCCGCTCTTCTTGACCCACACTGGTTCCACGCAATGAAGGAGTATGACGCGCTTCTGCAGAACAACACATGGTCTCTTGTTCCACGCCCAGCCGGTGCTAATGTTGTTTCCGGTAAGTGGGTTTTTCGGCACAAATTCAACTCCGACGGGTCTCTTTCTCGCTACAAAGCTCGTTGGGTTTGCCGCGGTGACTCTCAGCAAGCCGGCATTGACTTCGACGAAACTTTCTCGCATGTCGTTAAGCCCAGCACAATTCGTGTGGTTCTTAGTCTTGCCGTTTCCTCTTCTTGGCCCATTCACCAATTGGATGTGAAGAACGCTTTCTTGCACGTCACTCTCAACGAAACCGTTTTCTGCCGTCAGCCTCTCGGATTCACTAACCCATCCTTCCCTGACCATGTGTGCCACCTTCAAAACTCGCTCTATGGTCTTAAACAGGTGCCCCGGGCTTGGTTTCAGCGTTTTGCCACCTTTCTTCACACCATCGGTTTTCAACCATCTCGTTCTGACTCTTCCCTCTTTATTCTCAAAACAGACACCCACATTGCATATCTCCTCTTATATGTAGATGACATCGTGCTCGCCGCTTCTTCTGACTATTTTCTTTCCACCATCATCCATTCCCTTGGTCACGAGTTCAGCATGACCGACCTTGGGCCTCTTCATCACTTTCTCGGCATTGCGGTCTCTCGTTCATCCTCCGGCCTTTTTCTTTCTCAGCGTCAATATGCAATCGATCTCCTCTCCAAGGCCGGCATGTCCGACTGCCATCCCTCTCGCACTCCAGCTGAAACGGGCTCTAAACTTTCCTGTGATGGCGAGCCCTTCTCTGATCCCACACTCTACCGCAGCCTCACCGGCGCCCTTCAGTACATGACTCTAACTCGTCCTGAGCTCACCTACGCAGTCCAACAAGCCTGTTTATACATGCATGACCCGCGTATTCCTCACTACAATCATGTTAAATGCATTTTGCGTTACCTCAAAGGAACTCTTGATCATGGTCTTTCCATCACAACTTCCTCTCCCACCACTCTCACAGCGTATTCCGATGCAGACTGGGCTGGATGTCCGGATACTCGTCGATCCACTTCTGGTTATTGTGTGTATCTGGGTGATAACTTGATTTCATGGTCTTCGAAGAGACAGCTCACTGTTTCCAGGTCATCCGCTGAAGCTGAATATCGCTCCGTCGCCCACGCCGTCACCGAAACCGTCAGGCTTCGTCAACTTCTCAGGGAGCTCCACCGGCCTCTCCATCAAGCTACCGTCGTTTATTATGATAATATCTCCGCTGTGTACATGTCATGTAATCCTGTACAGCATCGTTGTACTAAACACATAGAGATAGACATCCACTTTGTTAGGGAGAAGGTCGCTCTAGGGGATGTCCGTGTTCTGCATGTCCCCACCAGCGCGCAATTTGCCGACATCTTCACCAAGGGACTGCCAACTGCTTCCTTCCTCGACATTCGAGCCAATCTCAACGTCGTCGAGCCCGCCGCTGACATTGCAGGGGGGGTGTTAGACCGCTGACTGTGCTCAGCCCACGATCTACTGCGTTCGGTTGGGCGCTGCCCTTCCATATGTAATCCCTCATGTACTCTGTATGCAATCAAGAAAAGTACTCAATCAGTTTTCAGTCGGCAGCGCACCTCCTCGTTTCTGCTGGTGCGGACGGCCCATAGGAGCTTGGCGGCGGCAGCGCACCTCCTCCCCCCGTGCACCTCTGTCGTCCAATGCCCACCCCGTGAGCGACGCCGTCCTGTAAGATGCAAGTCGGATGTTGGTCGGATGCTCGTCGGGGGCAGGCGGATGCTATTCAGCAGCAAATCGGATACTGGTCGGAGGCAGAGCCGGGGAGAAGCAGCGTCGGAGCACATCGGCATGCTAGGTAGCTGCCTGCCGCCACTGACTGAGCTGGCCACCCGCTGCTAGCCGTGCCCGTGCGTGCACAGATGCATGCATAGCTAGCCGGTAGCCGCGCCCGGGAGAAGGTGCTCGTAGTCCTTGCCAAGGCTGACCTCATGGAGCTGAAGCTCGCCGACCTCGCCGTGGCCACCTCTAGCTTCGGGTGCGAATCACAGCTCGCGGAGCACGCTGGCCGCAGCAGCGCCGTGTACCGCGTCGTTCTGCCTGGAGACCTGTACGTATGTTGTCGTGAGCGTCGTGGAGAGCGGCATCGCCGGGGTCGGGGAGGACGACACCTCGGCTGCCGCAGCCTCGGCGTTCCGAGAACTCGCGCTGCCCCGGCGCCCCAACATCCCTCTGCACGTGCTCAGCGGTTGGCTCCACGGCGGTGGTGCCACCCTTGTGTGGAAGCAAACGTGTGCAGGCGGCCTTCGACATCGCCGATGGCTTTGTCCGCGGGCAAGGCGACGACGCAAGGGCTCGGGGCAGTTCAAGGAAGGACTCCACCAAGTATTTGACGGAATGACGGACCGGACATGTTAAAAAATGCGTCCGTTCCCAAAAAAATAAATGTGGAGACCGGACGGGCGAGCCGAACAGATAAAATCGATGTCCGTTTGGGTAGTTAGGTTGGAGTTGTGCATCAATATACAAGGTGGACTCTCCCTTTGTTGTCTAAAATACTCCCTACGTCCGAAATTACTTGTCGCATAAATGGATGAAAATGGATGTATTTAGAATTAAAATACATCTAGATACATTCATTTCTTCGACAAGTATTTTCGGATGGAGGGAGTATTGCCGAAAAAGGGTTCCCCCACTTTGTATTTCAAAGCAACCAACACCAATACAAGGATCGCTGAGGCGAACAGCACATCAAGCCTAAAAAAAGAAGAAGAAACAAATGCCAACAATGGCAGCTCGATAAAGCGCGGATGACCCGCCACCGCTATGCCCTCTGGAAACAAACCACCACAACCTGGGGCTCCGAACCGCCGCGTACCAAGCAGCACCTCCAAGAGGGAATGTGACGCCGACAACGCTACTGCCCGGACATGTCCTAAAGTATTAAAACCACACATAGCTAGCTAGTCCCGTGTTGCGCACAAGTGCTAACGTGAATATACGTGACTTTCGGGGTGTCGACGATTTTCTCTTTCCTAAACCAAGGTGTACATCTTATATGTAGCACCCCTCTGTTTTTAAATATTTGTCTTTCTAGAGATTTTAACAAGTGACTACATACGCAGTAAAATGAGTGAATCTATACTTCAAAATATGTCTATATACATCCGTATATGGTAGTTCATTTGAAATCTCTAAAAAGATAAATATTTAGGAATGGAGGGAGTACATGGCAAAGCAGCTGAACCCGGATCTGGAGCGGCGGCTCCATTGGCAAGGCATGGCCGGCTAGCAGCCATGCGGGTGGTGGATCTGGCGTCCCAGCCGTGCGGGCGGCGGGATCCGGTGATCGTTGGTGGCCGGCGGCGGTTTGTACAGTGGTCGGTGCGCGCGATCTGGCACCTCCCCTCATCCCCTGTTTGGCGTGCGGGTCAGCTTCGTCGGGCCGCGCTTCCTTGGGCCGCCAGTTTTGTACAGGAGGCGCTGCTGGTGGCGGGGATCTACTTCGGGCGAAATCCCTGGTCGGCCATGGCCGGCCGCGTTGACGGCGACGCCTGAGGGCGTCGTTCCCCTCCTTGGAGTCGTCGGTATGGACTGATCCCCTCACTTCCCCTTCCCCTAGGTCTCCCGGGCGAAAGCCCTAACTTTGTTGGGCGACGACGGTGTTCACGGCGCCGTTCCCTTCTTGAAGGCGCCGCTTTGGGAACCTTGTGGCTGGGTGGCGCTTGTGGGTGGTTGGCGACGGCGGTAGTGCGGCCCTATCCTACCATGGATATGCGTCCGTTGCTTGGAGATGGACTCGCGTAGGTGGAGGTCGTCGTTTGACATCATGGTGGTGTCGATGGCAGAGGCACCTGCCAAGGTTGGCACCTCAATCTGCTCTGAAGATGGACCGGTGGAAGATGGCGGCGATGACACATGTGAGTGCGTCGGACCAGTTTGTGCCCCGGACCCGGTATGTGGCTCAGTCGGACATCCGGCTTTAGATGTCAGGCTTAGGTGAGAGGTCTGGGTATTTGGCCCAGCTTGCACCCCTTCATCATATGGATTGAAGTAGCGCCAGATGTTGCCAAGATGGCGGATTTAGGCATATTGTTGTACTACTTTGTAAAGTTCTCGAGAATAATCAATAAAATGGCTGCATGCATCTTTCAGATGCAGAGGCCGGGGATCATCCTCCTCTAAAAAAACATGGCAAAGCAGTGTGGCGAGCATGCAGTTTAATCTTGGCCCGTTTCATGCGCATCAAAGTACGTATGAGAGAACAAGGAGAGTTTGCAGCGCTAGCTTGTGATCCTTGGAGTGCTGGCAATGGCTACATGCAATTAATTTTCTTCAGTTACTACCTCTCTCTCAGTTTACAGGGTGTGCGCGTATCTCTACATCATCAATTTGACCAACCTAATACAAGTCATATATTACAAAAAATATACCAACATAAACTTCGGAGTTTCTACTTTCAAAAGGTATAATTTTTGTGTTATATAGTTTATATTAGAATAATAAAATTGGCAACCTAGATATACGCGTAGGACTTGTAAACTGAAACGAAGGTAGTACTGCAAATCTGCAATGGTGGCCAGCGGAGCCATTGACGAACTCTGGGACAATACAAGCAGCATGCATGCATTTGCACCGGCCGTTGACAGTTTGACACCGCGGCGCCGTCGATCGGGAGCATGCAGCTGCATGTGCATGATGTACCACTGGCTAATCATACGTTGTTTACCGAGGCAAAGAATTAAGATTCGTCTCCATTTCGCCTCAGTGGGTACATGGCATGGCTACGTAGGCATGACCTAGCTACTTAATTTAGTGTAACGTACGAGTATTTTCGTCCCATTTTAGCGGCGGCATGTGCTAGCTTACCTAGCACAGTGGAGCGATCAACGCGGGGAGCAATGGCGGCCCGGTCGTGGCTGCTCCTCCTCCTCGGCCTCGCCGGCGTGCTCCGAGTTCACGGCCAGCGCGCGCCCGACAGCACCGGTGAGCTACACCTGTGAATTACACTGTTTCCTCACATCTCAGTGCATTGATCGAGCTACGTACGCGCAGGTTTTGTCAGCATCGACTACGGCCTGCCGGAGCAGGCCGGCGGCTACCTGTAAGGCTGGACACGAGCTGAGCCGAGCCGAGTTTGATCTGAGCCTGTCTTTGGCTCGCTCTCAAGCGGCTCGGCTCGCTCAGCCAACGAGCCTGTTTTAGGCGGCTCGGCTCGTTTTTGCTATGGCTCGGCTCAGACCGAGCCGGCTCGTGAGCCAGCTGGCGCCATAACAGCTGGGATGTAACAGAACCTGTTTTTAAAGACCAGTTTTGATCTTCTACAGTAATTAAAGCCATAATTTGGAAAAGAAGCACTTTATATTGTAAAAAACGCAACATCTAGCAGTCTATGGTTTAAAAATGGTCATAGTGATGAAAAGAATTGGGCATCATTGCTTTTGAATTTTGGACAGCTCCTCCTTTGAACTTTATACAACAAAAATATTGAACGTTGATAGCCAAACAATGCAATTTTGCATAGCATAACACTTGGTGCTTTGACATCAAAATGAGAATCTTCCTCCTCCTCAAACACAGTACCTTGCTCATCCTCGTCCTCCTCATTCTCTTCCTCCTCTTCATAATCCTTCTCCACTTGCTTATCATGCTCCATTACCTAGCACACAAAAACAGCACACACATGAACTTGGACACACGCATATATTTGACTTTTTGATAGCAAAAACAGCACATACATGAGCTTGTACAAACATATATTTGACTTTTGGATACCAAAAACAGCATATGCATGAGCTTGTACAAACTTATATTTGACTTTTGGATACCAAAAACAACACATACATGAGCTTGCACACACATATATTTGACCTTTGGATAGCAAAAACAGCAAACATGGAAGCTTGGACACACATATTTGGCACAACCATACCGGTGAAGATGTAGGATTCCGTTTCTACTACAGAACGTGTTCGACAAATATCTCAAGTGTTAGTTGACACTGGACAGACTGACTGAACCTCTTTGATGCTTAGATTTCAAGTGTCCTCTGAAATTTGACACTTGACACTTGACAGACTGACGCTTATGTAGCCAGGAATTGTAGTCACTTATAAACTGAATGAAAACAACAGAGCCACACAGGACCATCTTTAATTTCAGTAAAATTAAAAGCCTTCAATTTCCATAGATTACGGGGCTTCCACTTCCAAATTAAACAGAAAATACATTTCCAAATTAAAGTGAAAATAGAGACAAGGACTCACGGAGGAGGGGCCGCGGATGTGGTCGTCAGCACAGCGCCGCAGCGCCTCGTAGCGGAAGTTTTCGAGGACGTGGTCGCCTTGGTAGGCGGCGGTCTTGAGATCCGCCATCCAGCGGCGGACAGTAGGGTTGGTGCGGCTCTTGGCGTCGGCAAGGTCAGCGAGACGTCAAGGCGGCGGAGCTTTTTTTACCCTTAATAACAACTCGGCGAGCGGGACATTGCCATAATCCTTGGCCCGCTTCCTCTGCAGTGACACAACCCTTGCCCTTGCCCTTCCCCTTCTGCTTCCTGGGACAAGCGGCTTAGTCTTCATAATGGACACCAAGCTCCTCTCCTTCTCCTTCTCCTCCTACTCTCCTTCCTCTTTTCCTTGTCCATTCTTGCGACAGTGGGGCTCTGCATACATCAGCGAAGAACAAATGGTCAATCATCAACAAAAATTTACATAGATAATAATAACTAATCAGTCTACACAATCAAGCACAAACAAATTCATCCATCCATCAATCAAATTCGTGCAGCATAGCATACATCCTAGTTAGCTGCACTCTCCAGCCAACAAACACAAGCATCCATCCATCAAACTCGTCTAGCATCCATCAATCTTGTTTCCTAGCTAGCCTAGCCGCGCCCTCCAACCGAAACTACAAGCATCCATCCATGATCCATCCATCAAATTGGTGCGTGTGTGTGCGCCAGTGCAGGGAGCTAGGGGCAAGGATGGGAAGGAGAGAAGAGATCGTTTACCTGCTCCTGTCGTTCGGTGAGAAACCAGGGGAGACACGTTCGTCTGTGTCCGCTGTGGTGAGGGAAGGCGGCGTCGGCCGTCGCCATCGGTGCCAAGCCCGATGAGTCCAGCCTGCGGCACGGCGAGGAGAGGGGTGGCGGCGTTGGGCAGAGAAAGGGAGAAGGGTGAGGAAACTGCGTCGCGTGTGTGCTCTCTCTCTGCTGTGACCTAATGCGAATTTGGGCTGGGCCTGAACGAGTCCCCAAGCTGGACCGGGCGAAACTCGGCTCGGCTCGGTCGAGAATCGGGCCTATTTTCATAGCTCGGCTCGCCTAATTATCATACCGGGCCGAGCTGTAACGGGCCGAGCTGGAGCGAGCTTCGAGCCGAGCCTAAAAGCTCACTCGGACGTCCAGCCCTAGCTACCTGGACGCTGCCACCAAGCTGCCCTACGTCCCAGACGACGCCTTCACCGACGCCGGCTCCAACCGCAACATCTCCCCCGAGTACATCAAGCCGTCTTCATCGAAACGCTACCTCAACGTCCGTGCCTTCCCCGCGCCCTCCGGAGCTGCTACACGCTTCCCTCCACCGTCGCCAGAGGGTCCAAGTACCTGCTCCGGTCGACCTTCATGTACGGCAACTACGACGGGCTCGGCAGGCTCCCCGTCTTCGACCTCCACCTCGGCGTTAACTTTTGGCGGACCGTGAACGTCACCACGGCCGACAAGCCGCAGCTGGCCGAGATCATCGCCGTCGTCCCGGACGAGTCCGTGCAGGTCTGCCTAGTGGACACCGGCTCCGGGACGCCCTTCATCTCCGCACTCGACCTGATGCCCGTCAGGGACACGCTGTACCCGCAGGCGAACGCGACGCAGGCGCTGGTGCTCGTCGACCGGACCAACTTCGGCCTCAGCGGCGCCACGCTGGTCAGGTACCCGGAGGACCCGTACGACCGCGTGTGGATCCCGTGGAGCGAGATCGACTCAAATGAATGGACGGAGATCTCGACGCCGGAGAAGGTGAAGGAGCTGGCCGACCCCCGCTTCAACGCGCCGTCCGCCGTGATGCAGACCGCCATCACGCCGCGCAACGGCTCCAGGTCGGCGTCGTCCAGGACCATCGAGCTGTCGTGGGACGCGGCGCCGAACCACGCCTACCCCGACCCCGGGGTCATCGGCATCGTCTACTTCGCGGAGCTGGAGGCCGTGGCCGCCGCGCGACAGTTCGAGATGGCCATCAACGGCAAGCTTTGGAGCAAGGCGCCCTTCACGCCGCAGCACCTCGTCTGCGACGCCTTCTTCAACAGCGAGGCCCACCGGGGGTTCGGCGGCCACTACAACATTACCCTCAACGCCACGGTCAACTCCACGCTGCTGCCCACCATCAACGCCGCCGAGTTCTTCTCCGTCGTCTCCACGGCCAACGTCGCCACGGATGCCAAGGATGGTAAATGGAATTTTCACAGTAATAGTATCAATGGGTAGGCACATTTTTGATCTATAACTGATCTCTGTCTTGTGCAACTGAATTTTTTGACAGTTGCGGCCATGGCTGCGATCAAGGCCAAGTATGAGGTGAAGAAGAACTGGGCGGGTGACCCGTGCGCTCCCAAGACTCTGGTGTGGGATGGGTTGAACTGCAGCTATGCCATTTCTATGCCTCCAAGAATCACAAGATTGTAAGTTTGACCTTAATTTTCACAAGGAAAGGTGACCGTGCTGTGTCTATCAGTGAACCATTTGTGTGTGTTTCTGCAGAAATATGTCATTTGGCGCTTTGAGCGGCGGCATACCAACCCATTTCGCCAACCTCAAAGCAATCAAGTATTTGTAAGTAGTAGGAAGTTTTACATCCATTTTGACAATCAACTTAGGGCTCCTTTGATACAAAGGAATTTCATAGGATTTTTACAGGATTTGGATCCTTAGGATTTTTTTCCTGTGATGGTCGTTTGATTTGTAGGATTGAAATTCTTAGGATTTTTTTCATAGGATTCATTTGTACTACATTTTGAAGGAAACTTTTCATCCACTCAAACTTGTTTGTAGAATTCCTTTGTTTTTTCTGTGCTATCAAACACTTCTCCAACTCACATAAGATATAAGAGGACATGACACTCTATTCCTACATTTTTCCTGTTCCTTTTTTTTTCAAAAAGGGGTTATCCCCCGGCCTTTGCATCAGAGCGATGCATGCGGTCATATTATTAATAAGCAAAAGGTTCAACAAAAATCTTCAGATCTCAAAAAGAAAAAGGGCTCACAAAGAGCATAAAAAAATAACAGGATAGCCACAACCGGCCGGCAAAAAATAAGATAGGAAACACTAAGCGTCTATCCTATTACATGACCGTCATCCAAACCGATTGAAGATAGTCCGTGCTACCGTCTCCCATCAGATAGACCCAGTAACCATACGCTCTCTGGCCTCCGTCGGAGTGAGTAGCGACCACATACAGATCAGGGCAGTGACCCGAAAAATAACTTGCAAGAAATGAATATTTATTGTTCTGTTAAAAACCAAATTGTTTCTACAGTTCCAACTACCCATAATGAAGCACATACTCCTACACGGACATGTCTTGATGTTTCTAAATCTATCTCATCTAGCCACATTCCAAATAACGTGTTGATAGTATTCGGAGGAGTAATATTAAATGCTATGTGGATCGACCACCACAAATTTTTTGTCAATGGGCAGTCAAGAAAGAGGTGTTTGATGGATTCATCACGATCACAGAAGCTAGATCTTATAGATCATGTCCAGTTGCGTTTTGCCAAATTGTCCTTAGTTAGAATGACTTGTTTATGGACAAACCACATGAACACTTTAATTTTTAAAGGCACTTTGACTTTCCAAACATGTTTCGAACGAGGAATAGAACTAGAGTTGATAACATCCAAACACATGAATTTAACCGAAAACTCTCTATTCTTAGTTAGTTTCCAGCGCAACTGATTGGGCTGTTGAGATAGATGAACATTCATCAATCTTCTCACAAGATGAAGCCAAGCTTCCCAACGGTTTCCCGCTAACTTCCTCCTGAATTGAATATTAAGAGGATTGGACTGTAATATTGTTGCAGCGTAAGTGTCTCTTAGCTGAACAATATTATAGAGAGAAGGATATTGGAGTGCAAGGTGCGTCTCCCCTAGCCATGTATCCTCTCATAATCTCGTGATAGTACCATTCCAACTACAAATTTTGTCATGTTGAAGAAGACCGATTTCACTCTCATCAGTCATTTTCAAAAAGGTGAATCAGTCGGCCTTACCGTCATCTGGATAACATTTTTCATGTTCCTGCATTTTGAAAATACTGCGAATCAAAGAGGCCCTTAGTGAGTTAAGCTAACGTGCCGTATACATGTTTGTTTATTCAGGGACTAGTCATACAACAACTTTACAGGACCAATTCCTAATGTTCTTTCAGAACTACCCTTCCTCGTGGTGCTGTAAGGAATCTTGAACTCCACAATTATGTTGACTTTGATATCAAATAGTTTTGTTGCCTAATTTCAACTTTAACCTGAATATTCTACTACAACTTGAACTTATGAATGCTATTTGGTCCCTTAGGGACTTGACTGGCAACAAGCTTAATGGGTCCATCCCCTCTGGGCTTAAGAAGAGAATATAAGACGGCTCCCTAACTCTAAGGTGAGCCAATCGTTTCTCCGTTAGTTCCCTTGATCCTGGCCAAAATCACTTAAGTTTTTCTCTTTGACAGATACGGCAAAAATCCAAACCTTTGCAGCAACGGCGGCTCTTGCGAGCCCACCAAAAAGAATAGCAAATCCATGCTTGCCGTGTACATTGCTGCTCCAATACTTGCAGTTGTGGTGATAGGAGCACTGGCAGTGCTACTTCTTCTCATAATGAGAAAAAAGCAAGGTGAGACAAGGTGTCAAAACAAACATCAACTGCAACTGCAAGCAGCACTGGACTGGATAATATTTACAGTTTCTTGTCACTGTCTCACTGATCACCGAATGAAGGATCAAGAAAGGGCAGTGTGAAGCCACAGAACGAGGCTAGTGGCGTGCATTCGCAGTCGCGGAATGGCGACATGCACAGCCTGCTGCAGCTGGACAACCGCCGGTTCACGTACAAAGGACCTGCAGGTCATGACGAACTACTTCAAGACGGTGCTCGGCCGGGGAGGGTTCGGCTCCGTGTACGATGGCTTCTTACCGGATGGTACGCAGGTGGCGGTCAAGCTGCGGTCTGAGTCCTCCAGGCAAGGCGTCAGAGAGTTCCTCACAAAGGTAAGTGCAATTCATCACCGGTTCAAGGGAAGTTTTGTAAGGAATTGTTGTGTGTAAACAATTCTTCTGTTCTTTTGCTCAGGCTCGGACCTTGACAAAGATTCACCATAAAAATCTTGTATCCATGGTTGGTTACTGCAAAGATGGGGAGTACATGGCGCTTGTCTACGAGCATATGTCTGAAGGAAACCTCGAGGACAAACTTAGAGGTGTGTGCTATTTGATTATGTGCATTTAGTGGCGTTTTTATCTCAAATAAAACTCTAGCGAAAACCTTTACAGTATGAATATGAACCTAAATTAATGCCCATGAGGAATTGATGATTCCAGTATCTAGTCTCTCAGCCAAGTAATCAAGGGAGCTAGGCCGGCTCACTTCGTACCATTTGAGTTATCTCTTCTTCTTCTTTTCTGCGTGGAACCATTTGAGTTATCGGGTACTCCCATCATCATACTAATAAGTGCTCTTCTATCTTTTGAAGGGAAAGATAGCAATAGTACATCTTTAACTTGGAGGCAGAGGCTTCGTATTGCAATGGAGTCCGCGCAAGGTATTCTTCCGATGTGAAACGTGTTCTTTAATTTTTCGTTGCTAATTTCCATCTATTTGTTTCGTTGGAAGCCAAATTTTACATGATCGCAACTTGGTAATGTAATTGTTGTTGACATCATATTGGTGCGATGTTCTTACAGGGCTGGAATATCTACACGTTGCATGCAGCCCAGCCTTTGTGCATCGGGATGTAAAGACATTAAACATCTTATTGAATGTGAATCTCGAGGCCAAGGTCGCTGACTTTGGCTTGCTCAAGGCTTTCAAGGATGGTGACACACATGTATCCACAGCCAGGCTGGTTGGCACACACGGCTACCTTGCCCCTGAGTAAAAGACATCATACTATCTTCTACTTGCTTTTGCTTACAATTTTGAGTGTATTAATTAACCAATCATATGTGATCAACCATAGTGAAAGCACATCTAATATACCATGTATCGGCTTGTGTGAAGGTACACGGCAGCCCTGCAGCTCACTGAGAAAAGTGACGTATACAGCTTTGGTGTCGTGTTGTTGGAAGTTATAATGGGGCGACCACCCATCCTACAATGCCCAGAACCAACTAATATCATCCAATGGGTTCGACAACACCTTGCACAAGAACATTGAAGACGTTGTAGACGTTCGCATACGAGGTGACTATGATATCAATAGTGTCTAGAAGGTCACGGACGTCGCGCTCAAATGCACTGTGCAAGCTCCTACTCAGCGACCCACGATGACCGAGGTGGTAGCACAACTACAAGAGTGTCTCAAGCTAGAGGAACATCACATGATTTGAGGAGGAGGCGTGGAGCATATTGTTGTGAGGGTGATGTCACGTGATGAAGACTTTGTCGTTCAGTTGATCTATATTTTCTCTCTCTCTCTCTCTCTCTCTCTCTCTCTCTCTCTCTCTCTCTCTCTCTTCGCGGTTTTAAAGGATATTTCTTGACATATAGAGTGCAAATATATGTTGCCGCACTTTTCAGGTAACATAGCTCCAAATTTTCTTATCGCTAAAGAAATTGTCACCAATGTCCCAATCCTATTGCGAGAACACTGACATGTTCTTGCACACTAAGGAGGTGTTTGGTTGCAAGGGACCAGACTTTTTTTTGTCCTAGAGACTAAAGAAAAAAGATCCTCCAGTAGAGTCTTTTTCTAGTCCTTAAAGAAAAAGTCCCTCCTGTTTGGTTACATAGGTATAGGGACTAAAAGGGACTTTTTCTAGTCTAGTCCCTGTAACCAAACAAACAGAGCCTAAGAAAACAGAAGTGAAACTATGACTCTCGATCACTATAACCACACCATACTTGCTAGGGTATTTAGGTCATGAATCAATTAAACATGTTTGAGCACTCATGAAATAATGTTTGAGCTAACGACAACTCCAAGAAATAAAACATGTTCAATGGAAAATGTCGAATGTGAAATCGCAAACCTTTAGTGTCAAACAAAGAACTGCGGAATCAATGTAGAAAATCCTTAATTTGAGAAAATAATACATGAATGTTTATCATGCACCAAGAGTGCATGACTAGTGATCATGGTTGGCGCCGTCCCAACAAATAACGTTGACTTTGCTTCAAAACACATTTGGAAAACAGAAGTACCACTCAAAATTAAAATTTACATGTGGTTTGTACATAGTGATCATGGAAACTTTTCTATAGCTTCAATCTTAGCTCTATCAACATCAATACCTCTTTCAGAAATTTTATGACCAAGAAACATACTTTCGTTCACCATGAGAAGGCACTTCTCTCAGTTTAGGACTAGGTTCGATGAAGATGGGTCAAAATGAAACATAAAATCTTTTAGTGTTACCAAAGAACAAGTTTGGGATTAATGTAGAAAAATCCCTAGTGAATAATACATCGAATGTTTATCACGCACCAAGAGTGCATGACTGATGATCATGATTGGCGCCCTACCAACAAGTAACATTGACCATGTGAAATGAAATGGTGCCTAGCCTTACATCATCGGTAGATCACGGTCACGACTGCTATCTTTCATTATGTGGAAGTTATTGTTAGCATCGCCTCTGTTTTGATCTTCGTTCTCCAACTCGAGGCAGTATTGCAACTGGGCAGCCACATCCGTCATTGTGGGTCGTTGTGCGGGGTCATGCTCGGTGCACTTCAGCGCTAGGTCCACGGCCTTCCACATGCCATTCACATTGAAGTCGCCTTGCATTCGGCCGTCCACCACCTCCTCAATGTTGCCTCCCGAAAGGTGAAGTCGTGCCCATTGGACGATATGGATGACCTCCGTAGATTCAAGGATGGTGGGTTGTCCTGTGATTACCTCTAGTAACACGACACCGAAGCTATATACGTCGCTCTTTTCATTCAGTTGCAAGGCTGCTGCATACCTGTGTATGTACATATAATAAGCATGGGATGCAAGCATTTGCATCACAATTCATTGAGTCAGTCAAAACAAAGATATACTAATCCAAATGGTTGGCAAGCAGGCAACGAAAATATTAATAAGTTAGGTATTAGTGTTTACTCAGGGGCAAGGTAGCCTCTTCTGCCAATCACCCGCACCGTAGATATATGTGTATCATCTTCTTTACTGAAAGCCTTCATCAAGCCAAAGTCAGCTACTTTGGCCTCAAGATTTTTATTCAGTAGGATGTTTGATGTCTTCACATCACGATGCGCGAAGGGTAGGCTGCATGACTTGTGCAAATACTCAAGCCCTGTGTGCACATCATATTCGACAGAGATGATATATCAGTCACACATCAACATATGTTAAACTCTAGCAAAGCATAGAGATCGACAACAACGAAAGGAAGGCCATAATCCTGATTAAAGTATACCTTGTGTGGATTGTAGTGCGATGCAGAGCCTCTGTCTCCAGGTTAAGGATACATCCTTGTCGTTCTTTCCTGTAAAAGTTTGGTTGACGTTAGTAGTGTGTAACATGAGACAGAGATACCGTATGCTCTTCTTACAGATGGATTAGAATATCTCTGAGTTTATCTTCTAGATTTCCTTCAGACATATGCTCGTAGACAAGAGCTAAATATATCCCATCCTTGCAATAACCAACTAATGGTACAAGATTCTTGTGATGGATCTTCGTTATTGTCTGAGCCTGAGCAAGAATAGGAAGAAAAATGGCAAAGCTTCTAAAATTGGCTTATTAAATTTACTTGACTAATATGTCTTTTTTTTACTAATATGTCGATACACCATGCTCTGGTTACAGTTGATAATACTTTACCTCTGTCAAGAACTCTCTTACATCTTGACTGGAGGATTGAGACCGTAACTTGACTGCAACTTGGGTACCATCCTGCAAGAAGCCATCATAAACAGTTCCAAACCCTCCTTGGCCAAGCACTGTCTTGAAGTTGTCTGTTATGGTCTCTAGTTCTTTGTATGTGAATCGGTGGTTGTCCAGGTGTTGACGGTCTTGTTGTTTGCTGCTATTTGTAGATCCTTCAAAATTCAAGAACCAAACTAGTATTACCCATTGTTGCTTGCTTTGGTGCAGTAATGCAGAACTATTAATGTAGTTTTATTGATGTGTTTCACCTTTCTTTTTTCTCACTATGAGAATCAGAAGTACTACAAGTGCTCCAATCACAACAACCGCAACTATCGGAACAACAATATAGACGACAATCTTAGAATTGTTTTCCCCTTTTGTTGGCTGGCAAGAGTTTTTGTTGATGCAAAGGTTTGGGTTTTTGTTGTATCTATCAAAAAGAAGAGACCATTAGCAATTTTGACCAGGCAAATATCAAAGTAACGATCAGAGAACTAAATGGCATGCAGATATATGTAAGATATGATGGATTAACCTTAGAGTTACGGTGCCATCTTGACTTCTCTTTAGAAGCCCGGAGGGGATGGATCCATTAAGTTGGTTACCTGTCAAATCTCTGGATGGACAACAAAGTTGGCATCAAAACATTGGTAACAAACAGATATTAGTTATCAAAGACGGCATATAATTCAAAGTCGCTTACAACAACACGAGAGAGGGTAGTTGTGCAAGAACATTAGGAATTGATCCTGTCAGTTTGTTGTATGAAAGATCCCTGAAATAAGGTGGCAAAGCATACAATTATGTGAACCTATTCCCTAGCAGAATTATTGTGAAAATGGAGATAAATTTCCTACTTACAAGGATTGGATGTCTTTGAGATCAGCGAAATAAGATGATATCTCGCCTTTCAAAACGCCCGATGACATATTTCTGTACGATCACACAATGGTTCAGACGACATGTGTGCATTTCCTCATTTTGAATGGATTTCTTGTGCATGGTCGCAAGTTAAATTTGAACTTACATGCTTGTGATTCTTGGACGCCCAGATATAACATAGCTGCAGGTCAACCCATCCCACACAAAAGTCTTCGGAGCGCACGGGTCACCCATCCAATTCCTTTTCATCTGATACCTAAGCTTGATTGCGTTGATGGCAGAAACTTTTTTGTTTTGCCGACAGTAACACACAAGACAAATTAAGAAGTGCAGTAATCAGAGATCATGCGGGTCTGTCATTATCGCGAAAATGTACTAATCAACCAGCATAGATGATTGATCTCCTATATGTGAAACTTAATAAGGACCCGCAGATATTTACCATCCTGAGGGTCGGTCCCGACGTTGGCTGTAGAGATGATGGAGAAATACTCAAAGGCGTTGATGATCGGCGGCAGTGTTGAGTTTTTTGTGGCGATCATGGTGATGTTGTACTGGCTTAAGCACTTGTGGGGTTCAGCATTGTACAAGGCGTCGCCAACGAGGTACTCAGGCCTGTACGGGAGGTTGGGTCCGCCGTCGACAATGGTGTTGAACTCGCGAACGGCATTGCCGGCAAGGATCTGCAGCTCGGCGAAATACAAGATGGCAACACATCTATAGCAGGCATTTCTCTCATTAGTTTATCCTCCCTCAATCTTAGAATATAAGATGTATTGGTTTCCATGCAAGTCAAATTTATGAATGTTTGACCAAGATTATAAAATAAAATATCAACATCTACAATACAAAATAAATAAAATATGAAAATACTTTCCATGATGTATCTAATGACATAAATTTGCTACTGTAAATGTTGATTTTTTTTTCTAAAAACTTGGTCAGACAAACACGTGTTTGACTTTTGAAAAAGCTAATACACCTTATATTTTGAAATGGAGGGATTATAGTGTAATTGTAGTATATGAAAACTTGTTATCTTATATTTTGAAATGGAGGGATTATAGTGTAACTGTAGTATATGAAAACTTGTTATCTACAATAAGTGTAGAGTTAAAAAAAAGTGGTACAAATGTGTACCCGAGCATTCGGTCGACGTGGTCCAGCTCCGTCTTCCATGACAACTCGACGGTCTTGGACTCGGAGTCGTTGAGCTCCGTGACTGCAGTCTGCAACACGGCAGATGGTGCGTGGAGGCGGAGGCTGCCGATATTCTCTTGGACCTTCTCCTTGGTTGAGATGTCCAGCCACAGCTTCGGGTTGCTCCACGGTAACCAAGCCCGGTCGTATGGGTCGTCCGGGTACCTGACCACAGAACACGTTAGGACCAAATGGAACAATCAGTTCTCTGCACCCAGGCCTACCAGTAAGTATGCCTACCTAATGGCGAAGTTGCCCGTGTCGCCCATGTTGCGCCTGTCGATCAGGACAAGCCCCTGTGTCGCGTTCGCCTGCCGATACAGCGTGTTCTCCAGAGGCCTCAGATCCAGCTCCGAGATAAATGGCGTCCCCAACCCGATGTTCACCAGGCAAACCTGCACCGAGTCGTCCGGGATCATGGCGATGACCTCGGCCAATACCGATTCCTCGGATCTCGAGATGTTCACCCTCCACCAAAAGTTGACGCCCAGGTAGAGATCGAAGATGGGGAGCTTGTCGAGCCCATCGTAGTTGCCGTACATGAACATGGCCCGGAGCAGGTACTTGGACCCCGGCACGAGGGACGGCAGCGTGTAGCAGCTACGGACCGCGTCGGGGAAGCTGCGGACGTTGAGGTAGCTTTTGGAGAGTTGGGGCTGAGGCCTCACGTACTCGGTGGAGATGTTGTGGTTGTAGCCGGCGTCCGTGAAGCCGGCGTCCGAGGTGATGGGTATCTTGGTGCGGTTGTTCACGTAGCTACTATGCTTCGGCAGGCCACAGTCGATGGTGATGAAACCTGCATTATTTGCTCAATGTGAGCGCGGATATAGGTTTGACAAAAGAAGCAATAAACGCACTACGTGCTCTAGCTACATTCCTAGCCAGCGGAAACAAACCAGCCATGATGGTAATAATTGTGAACTCACCTTCAAAGCTCACCTTCGATGCATATGATAATACTTCTAAGCTCACCTTCGATGCTAGGCGCGCGCTGGCCGCGAACTTGAAGTACGCCGCCGCCGGCGGCGGCGGCGAGGCTGAGCAGGAGCGTCAACGACGAACGGGCAGCCATCGGTCGCCGGTCCATCCTACTCCGCGCGCACATGCCACCAACCCAGCAACAAGTAACTAGCACAAGATGCTCCACGTACGAAGTATAGTACTATCCATTTATATACAGTATGTGCTCAGCCTTAAGCTTAGGTTCACACGCTTGCCAGTGGTATAATAGACACATCACATGGCCACTTAGCCTCAAAATTATCTTCTAGTTTGGCGACGACTAGAGAGTGCAGTTGACTTGATCGAGAGCTGTATAGTTTGTCAACTGTCTCGCGCTGCCGCTGGTTGCAAGCTAGTACCATTATTAGTGCGGCCTTAGCCTTAGTAGACGACTGACTTGATGCAGGGTTGGTTTGTCAGCACGTTTGTGTTCGTTTATTGTGTAGTAGAAAATTGAAGTAAACGATGCACTTGACAAACGCTATGTAGCTGAGACACGCTATGTAGTTTTTTTAACACAGTACAATCAAAGTCGCTCATATACGTAAGTATACACTCATCCCTATGAATGCACACATGGACACCCTATACTTATGAACACCTCAGAAGCCTGAAATAAATCCGTAAATAACGTGAGCATCAATGACAAATCTAAGACTTGAACCCTGATGGATTGGCGATACCACTGTCCTCCTAACCATTCAACCACAGGCTGGTTTGCGAGACACGCTATGCAGTTGAGACTTGAGGCACACATGCAATTGATTTGGGACCATGCTTGAGACACACAACAAGTAGAGGCAATCCGGCCGGCTAGGACGCCAATTTACTCAATTGGGCGCCCTTTAATCAGCTCTTACGGGGTAACTGTTTACTCCGGAGTCCCGAGTCGATCCCTCGTCAACTCTGTCGTTGATTACCTGCTACATGTAATTTGCTCTTTGTTGGTTATTGCAAGGTGGCAATTTCTTGTCCGGTGAGCTTGTGCTCTTGTATATACAGCAATCAAAATTTACAATGCCAATATACATGTATTCTTTTGGTTGAGATGTTACTGATAATTTAGAATGTTCCGTTGAGAGAGTTGAAACTGTTCTTAGAAATGAGTTGGTGAAGATATGTAAATTAGCTTTGTCTGTGGAGAAGGAGAAGGAGAAGAAGATCACCATATTGGCAGAAAAAGCTTCGCTTAATAAAGCTAGCTCTTATCCGGTGGTTATCCAACTGCGAGATATCGAAACAAGGGGTTAAGTTAATAGTATATCTACAAGAAGAAATTCGATCAACACACAATCAAGATCACAATTTGTATTTTTTGACTTTGATTTCAGGAAAGTCTATAATTAGATTTAGCAATTCAATAAGTTACTGGTTTAATATACAATTTTTAGTGGAAAACTTGGTCACATAACATCAATAAACACGGAGATACCACAAAGAAAATGATTACAATGATTTCACACGGCAACTCCAACATAGATAACCAGTTGGCGTCGGTACATGATCAACAAAGTCTTGCTTATCGGGCAGCAGGACCGTTGTCAATTGTTGGCACCCTCCCAAAATTATGTTCTTTTTCAAATGAAGTGCTGCTCTGGCTCACATTCGTGGACTGGTTAGTAGGGTAAGAATCATTTCTCATGCTTAGGTCGTTACTGCTGATGCCAGTGTAGAAGTTGTTGTTGGAGTTGCTGCCGATGTGGTCCTCCTCTAGCTTGAGGCACTCCTGTAGTTGCAGCACAACATCGGTCATGTTGGGGCGCCGCACCGACGCATGTGCAGTGCACTTGAGGGCGATATCAGCGGCCTTCCACATACTATTGATGTCGTGGTCACCGTGCATGCGCACATCCACCACGCCTTCGATGTTGCCTTTCGATAACCGTTGTTGCACCCACTCAATGATGTCGATGATTCGTGGGTTATGCAAGGTGGGTGGCTTTCCCGTGACAAGCACCAATAGCACGACGCCAAAGCTATACACATCACTCTTGGTTGTCGGCCTCCCTGTTGTCTGGTACCTAAGCAAATGTTTCAGCTCCACCAAATACTCAGAGCACGGAACGCTATAGAAAGATTTTGGAGCATGGTGGAAGGAGTTGGCTTACTCTGGATCCATATATCCGCGTGTGCCAATGATCACATTTGTGGACACCTGGCTTTCATTGTCGCGATTGAAAGCTTTCGATAATCCAAAATCAGCGATCTTGGCCTCCAACCTCGTGTTCAATAAGATGTTCGTGGCCTTCACATCCCTGTGAATCAAAGGTGGATTGCACCCCTTATGTAGGTACTCCAGTCCTGTATATGAACACTGAGGATTAAAAAAACAATCATTTGGCAAATGTAGTTGCCGACTATGCATTTAAGTGCTTTTTTTTGATAAAGAAACAAAAGGTGCAATATAAGTGTTTGCCTTGTGCGGATTCAACTGCAATTTTAAGTCTCTGTCTCCAGGTTAAGCATCTTGCGTTACGGTCTCCTCCTACATACAGGCCGACATTGTGACCAATCAGTTATTCAGACGATTCAATAGATAAACAACATGTACACTCTATCAGCTCACAGTGCTTTACGCTACACCAGTCACCTTCTAGCAGCTGAATATATTTTGTTAAACAACTTGCGTACCTACAATGTGATCTTGCAGAGTTCCCTCTGACATGAACTCGTAAACAAGTGCCATGTGCTCCCCATCCTTGCAGAAACCAATCAAGGAGACAAGGTTCTTGTGATGAATCCGGGTTAAAATTTGAACCTGAACAAGTAGGGATGAAGACATGAGTTCATAGATATCGTTTTATAGTAAAAATCTATGTCAAGAAACTTAAATTTTTTAAACAAAGTAAACTATGTTAAATGTACCTTGATATTTTATATTTTACATTTAAAGCAATATAAGGACTTCGAAATATAAGTGAATTAAACGACAAGGAGGAATGCAAGTGCAGTGAGATAATAAATTGTACCTTTGCTAGGAATTCCTTGTCACCTTGGTTGGAAGACTCAGACCGTATCTTTACCGCCACCTGAGTGCCATCCTCCAGGAAGCCATCATAGACATAACCGAATCCTCCCTTTCCCAACACTTGTTGAAGGTTGTTCATTATCCTCTCAAGTTCATTGTACGTGAATTGACGAGTCTCAAGTCCAAGTGATGTGTCCCCATCGTTTCTCGTTTCATTTTGTGGCTTTACGGAGTTTTTCATTAATCCTTTTTGTATGTGGGGAATTTAATGATTAACATTAGTACTATTTGATGTGGAAACATATACCAATAATTGATTGGCTCATATGCCAAAGTCTCACCTGGATTTTTTCGTCTCAACAAGCAAAAGAGTGTTAGTGCCACTGATACTATCACCACAATGACGACTGCAGGGGCACCAATGTATATGGGCAGCTTGCTCTTCATTTTAGCAGGTCGACATGAATTGGCATTGGTGCAAAGGTTTGAGTTGTTGCCATATCTACTAAACAATATTAAAAATTTAATCAATGAAATTCATCAAGTATCATGCAAGAAGAATCGGGATAATTTATGGGTAAATTAACAACCTTAGATTTAGGGAGCCATCTTGAATTCTTTTGAGATATCCAAAGGGAATCGAGCCACTGAGCTTATTTCCTGACAAATCTCTGAACGAAAAAAATATAATTTGCAAGAGTGGGAGTAATGTAAGGAAAAAAAGCACAATTGAACAGTAGTTGCCAGACTTACAAAATCTTCAACAAAGGTAATTGCGAAAGAGTATCTGGAATTGTGCCTGTCAAATTGTTGTTTGACAGATCCCTACAAGCAGAGTGCAAGATATGGACTTGTATCAATATTCCTTTTACCGTATTTCATCTCTTTAAACTACAAACGAAGGCCAAAGAGACCCAAACTCTGAACATACAAGTACTGGAGAGCCTTTAGATTCGCGAAAGACGATGATATGTCACCATTCAGACCACTGGAAGACAGGTTTCTACAGAGAGCAAATATCAATTGGATCAATTTGACTGCATATAATAACCTTGACATGCGATAATTCATGCTTTTCTCGTATATATGAACATAAGTGATAGGTCAATATAATGTATAGATCTGAAAAACTGACACGCTTCTGATCCTTGGACGGGTGACAATGTCGTAGCTGCACATCAACTTTTCCCAGGTCATAATCTTGGGAGAGCACGGGTCACCCATCCAGTTTTTCAGCACATGATACTTCGCCTTGATCGTCGTGATGGCAGATACTACAGTTAACCACACCCATTCTTTTAGTAGCACAAGCGACTTAACCCCAAATTATTAACAGCTTAATAAACACTCCATCCTTGCTCTATAGTGCATATAATTTTTTCAGTGTGAAACTTTGTAGACGTGGACCAAGTTAATAAAACATATCAACATTTACAATACCATTTGATTTAAATGTTGTTTTCTATATAAAAAACCGTATGCATTCCAATTTGGCAAGGAGGAAAGCATCAGCTAACTCATATGCTTGTGTCATTTGTTTGCATATGTACGTACCGTCCCCGGAGTCCGTGCCAAAGTTTGTCATCGACATGATGGAGAACAACTCGAGGGCGTTGAGGATTGGCAGCAATGTCGAGTTGGCGGTGGCGTTGATGGAGATGTTGTAGTTACTGTCCCGATAGGGCTTTTCATTGTAGATGACACCGACCCCAAGTGTCGGGGATATACCCCGCGGTGTAAACCGGCTGAAAGTTAACCCGGCCGGACTTGGCGGATTATCTGAAGACCCCGCTGACACTTGGCGAGTTACTGGCGACCCGCCCTGACCTGGCGGTTTACAAGCAACCCACCTGGTCATTATGACTCACTGGTGATCCGGCGTGCGGGACGGACGGATGACAAGGCCCAAGACCCAGAAGGCCGGTTCACGTTTAATGGTGGGCCGGTTCAAGAGGAAAGGCATGAAGAATATTTACCTTACAAGGAGTTAAGACCAGGACTTGTATCCGGTTTGTATTAGAGATAGACTAGTCCTAATCCTAATAGGACTACACATGTAACCCGCCCCTCCAACATATATAAGGAGGGGCAGGGCTCTCCAAAAGGGGACAAGATTCACAAGTTCCACAAGTTGGACAAGTTAGGTTTAGACAATAGCTCTCAAAATAGAGCACTCTTGTAACCGTGATCATCATCATCAATATCAATGAAGCAGGATGTAGGCTTTTACCTCCACCGTGAGGGGCCGAACCTGGGTAAAACATCGCGTCTCTCGTCCCGCTCAACCCCTCTCAAGCTATAACATAGATGCGTTGGCCTCGCGACTAAGTCCTGACACTAAGGACATCTGCCGTGACAATTCCACAACAGTTGGCGCCCACCATGGGGCCTGCGCACGGTGATGTTGAGTTCTTGGAGGGATCTTTCTCATGGATCGAGAAGTTCGCAATTTTTTCGATGAAGAAGAGCCGGTTTGGAAAAGATTTACATCAAAAGTTAGGGTTGCATGGCGCGGCACGGCATGTGCTTGTGATGCGACGATCCGACGCCAGATCAAATTTTGGAGCATGTTCCTGAGGCGAAGGAGTTTTTTCACCGCAGATCATATCCGTACGACTTATGGTCTAAACGGAGGCAGCAGTACCAATCCGTCAAGACCTGTCAATTGGTCAAAACGGCGTATTCAATATTTAAGACCTAGAGGAAATTAGGGTTGCATCAGTGCAACTACCATAACTCGCCGAGATCGAAAGGAGATTTTTTCTGCCGAAGCCAAAATACTACTACAGTTAACCGAAGCTATTAGCAGTTTCCGCTGCAGGATCAGTGGCCGGGTCCGATTGCTACTATATCGACAAGAAGCAGTCCAATCGGCCGGAATATTGCTGCTCCACGTAGATCTCAAGCTACAAGTCCCGAGGGAATCAACTGTTGCTCCTGCTATTTTGAGCGTGGAGGACAAATCAACTCTAGAAGTACTTTCACTAGTACGTAATGAAGATCAGATTAGTATTATTGATACTATTGGATCTGTTTTATTCTCTCGTACAATTGCCTGACACACACGGATTGAGAAAGATAGAAATATGGAAAGCAAGAGCTGTCAAGGGAGCCGGATTTGCCACCTCAGCGGCCGTGTTGCCTCTGCCATTGCGGCCACGTTTTTTCTTGTATATACGAATGAAGCAAGCTCAGCAGCGGCTCGAGAGTACCATGCATATCCACCATTACTGTTCAGAGAGACACCGCTGTCAAAGTCTGTCCGCTGCATCAAATCGTCCTCGTCGTGAGCGGTCTCACCTTCGCTGTAAGCCGGCCAGGGCCCTACTGTCGCCACTGCTGTGCATTGAACCGGCGCGCACTGGGTCGCCTCTGCTTCCGTTGACCCCACTATCATTGACCCCTGGGTGCCGCCGCGGTCCAAGAACAGTGTGCTGCTGCAAAACGGATCAGTGATTCAGAGTCACATCAATCAAATCATGGAGACTGACGGGAGCGCGGCGTACTATGTGCCTCGTGGTACCTGCGACAAGCCAGCCTACCGGCACTGCATAATATTACGAGGGTTGGTCCGTGCCATGCTGCTGGACGGCTACATAGGCAAGTCGCCGTCCCCCGCTTCATCAGCGTCGGGGCCAACTCGTCCGTCCGCACCGGCTTACCACGCCACGGCCAACTCGCCCGTTCGCACCGGCTTACAAACGCCGCGGCCGGTTCATCCGTTTGCTCCTGCGGGTGACTTATCCGTAGTTGATTTTAGCTTCATAGCGGCGGATAAATTCCGGCCTAACGTATCAGGTGACATCTATCTAAATCCATTTATGAAACTTATTGTTTTTTGTCAAAAGAACAATTACTTTGGGCTGTACTTTTTGATATACAGGATAATTATTCATTGTAAACGTGGTCTATACCGTGGGTTTACATCAGCTTGCCGGGACCACGCCTGCGATTAACTCACCCGTCCGTGCCGGTTTATGACACCGGTGCCGATCTTCCCCGTCCGCACCGGTTTACAGTGCCGCGGCCGATTCATCTATCCGAGCTGCCTCTGATGTTGCGGTCGCTTTTGTCGTCCGTCTCTCGTGACCTGGTCTACATCAACATATCGGGCTGCACCTTTCTGCATGAGCTGTTTATTGGGTATGAGCAAGTCACAGCTTGGGTAGCCCGGTTTTCTTTCAAATTGGAGACAGATTATCATCAAACCGCCGTTTGCACTGGATGGTTCAATGGGCAGGCGCACAAGTCGCTGCTACTACAGTTTTGATTAACTTCAAATCGCCGGTTGGAAGAAACCATTGGCCGAGTTGCTGACACGGCTCATATGGGATCATTTGCAACCCGCCGCAGTCACCTCAACCTTCTATGGATTCACATCGTTCTATCAACGCCAATGATATACAAGTTATGCCGGTTTATATCACGGTCAAATATGGAGAGTCTCAAGCCAACTCCTCGAGTCACCTTTGAGACTCGGGGGCTACGATGACATGACTCAGTGAATCTTGCCAGTTTCAGCAAATTTAAGAACCCCAGGACGATGGAGGAAAAGATAACCCGGTCCCGGAGGCTACTGTTATATTGATGAAAGTTTAAAGGCCGTCAGAAAATTTCCGGTTTAGAAAGTATATGACAGTTACAAAATCCCGGCTCAACGAAGAGGATCCAGAAAAGATTCCGGTTTAAAATCCGGCTCAAGGGAAGTCAGTCTGACTGCAGCTCTCAAATATCCGGTTTACAATCCAGTACAAGGGAAATTTGTTCTCCGACAAAGCTCTGAAGCTCTCAAATCCGGTTTAAGAATTTTCGGTTCAAAAAGGAATTAACTTCTCGCAAGTTCGAGTTTAAAGGCCGTCAGAAAATTTCCGGCTAAAAATGAAGATTTCGGTTTAAAATCCGGTTCAAGGGAAAGATGTCTCCCACAAAGCTTTGAAGCTTTCAATATCCGGTTCAAGATCCCGGTTCAGGAAGAATTTATCTCTTGCAAAAAAGTTAAAAATTGCCAAAGAGGACCTGCTGCCATGATGCGCGGTTCAAGCATGGGTATCCCGCCTTACTGGCCTGACATATTATTCATCACATGGGGGCTTCTGCTTCATAAAGCGGGGTCTCTGTTTTTTTACATCATGTGTGGTTACACGGAGTTGTTCTAAAGCGGCCTCCAGTTTACCCCTTGAGTTAGCTTTTCAAAAGCATCATGTTATATCACTTGAGGGCTTGGTCGTGTCCGAACCAATGCAACACCTCTTGATAGGCGAGAGCCATCAGATCACTTGGGGACTTGGTCACGTCTGAACCAGTCATGCCTCTTGATCGGCCTAAGGCCACAGAATCACTTGGGGGCTTGGTCGAACCCGAACCATTGCCATGCCACTTGATCGGCATAAATGCCACGGTTTTATTTGGGGACCTGGCTGACTTGAACCATAGCTACATCTATCGGGAGCTTGGTCATGTCCGACCATGGTAACGCCATCTGATCAGCTCAAATAAGCCTCTTTTTGCAAATGGTTTTATCATTGCCTTTGCTTCAATATTTTCCTTGATAACTGTTTCTTTTATTTTTGTTGCGTTTTTAAACCGACAAAGTTTTAAACCTGCCCAAACTGTCAATTACAAATTGACAGAACACGGTCAAATCTTAATCCGAAGACTATCTGCCCGGTTTGATTTCCTGATACCATCCTATTATGGAGTAAACTGGTGTTTATCACAGCCCGGCACGGTTTTATCATAAACCGACACAATATGGAAGGAGTTATCAGTACTCAAGATTTGGGTTATCACCCTTACTACAAAAAGTTGGTAAAGACAACAATGTGATTCAATGTCACAGGTATGATATATTTCATATTTGATTATTCTTAAGTGCAGCCTTGGTTATAAACCCGGGTTATATGTTGGGCATTATGACCCGTCCGGCGGTAAACCGCCAGGACACTTTAAACTTGTTGTATGCAGAAACAGGTTTGTTAAACCAGCCTAGCTTTGGACTATAAGTCGCCAGTATATATATATATTTCGATTGCGCCATTGGAATCATGCGCTTATAAATCATTGGGTTATATTATTCAAATAGCCAAACTTGGCTGAATTTTCATTATGATATTGAATGAATAAGGTTTTCACCGAATTATATTATCTTGAATAGCCAACATGGCTGGATTTTTATGGTTATTAATAACCGGTATTATCGATTTTTCAAAGTCGCTTTAGCGCAATGGCTATTATTTTATCAAAGGATATGATTTATTCTACAATGAAAGGAATAGTCCCGAATCGTTGCAGGCTTACAACCCGGCACTTGGGGGCTACATTATTCAAATTAAGATTACATGCAAGTCTCATGTCGCTGCAAGCATGCACCATGACACTTGGGGCCTAATGCAAAGTCATTTTTACTAGTCTTATTGAAGACCCGACTCATCATATTATAATGAGCCGGCCCTTGGGGGCTATCAATTGCTCCTGTCAATAATTCAAGGTACACAAGTTTTCATCCACAAATATTGAAGGATCCACTGCTCAGTTGGTAAAGCACAAAGTTCTTAACCTTGTGGACGTGGGTTCAAGCCCTACGATGGAAGCTACATTATAAGATGTTATTTTCATTGAAATATATATCAAGTCCCGATTCAAGTATTATCTTACTAAAGCCGGCCCTTGGGGACTACACATCACTACTAAAATCTACATGCTTATATTTATAAAGTGCCTGCTCATTATTGCATAATGACCCGGCCCTTGGGGGTTACACTGATTGAAGTTTTTATAAGCAAATTACAAGTCCCAAGTTGCTGCAAGCATGACAACCTGGCACTTGGGGGCTACATATATGAAGTATTCAGTTTATATGATTGAGATGAACTATCGGATTTCTTCAAGGTTGAAACACTTATTGGAGCAAGTCTTAAGTTATCACTATGTTCTCCTCTTAAGACTTGGGGGCTACAGGTATTATGCATATAAAGGAGGAACATCTTCATTTTATCAGTTTTGAGAAAATCAGGAAGATCAATTACATGACCCGGAGTCGACAACAATTATGACCCGACGCCATCAATATTTATAAACCGGCCATTTTGGTAATATTAAACCGGCAAGTTTTACATCTTCAAACCGGCTGAATGTCAGATAAGTATTTCAAGACCCATATTTCTTAAACCGGCGCTTTGGGGGCTGAGTCAAAGGAGTTATTCTTCACAATATTTCTCTGTGACAAACCAATGTCGGCAAATTGATTATGAAGCTGGTCTGTTGACCCGGATTTCCCAGAAGGAGGAAATAACAAGGACTTAAGGATGATTAGGTATCGGTTTACAAAAATTCTTAACCCGGAGCATAACCTGTCAAATTTGTTCTTGTGTTTATTTTGCAGCATAAGTTTACCATGAATAAATCCAAACTAAACTTGGGGGCTAATGTCGGGGATATACCCCGCAGTGTAAACCGGCCGGAAGTTAACCCGGCCGGACTTGACGGATTATCTGAAGACCCCGCTGACACTTGGCGAGTTACTGGCGACCCGCCCTGACCTGGCGGTTTACAAGCAACCCACCTGGTCATTATGACTCACTAGTGATCCGGCGTGCGGGACAGACGGATGACAAGGCCCAAGACCCAGAAGGCCGGTTCACGTTTAATGGTGGGCCGGTTCAAGAGGAAAGGCATGAGGAATATTTACCTTACAAGGAGTTAAGATCAGAACTTGTATCCGGTTTGTATTAGAGATAGACTAGTCCTAATCCTAATAGGACTACACATGTAACCCGCCCCTCCAACATATATAAGGAGGGGCAGGGCTCTCCAAAAGGGGATAAGATTCACAAGTTTCACAAGTTGGACAAGTTAGGTTTAGACAATAGCTCTCAAGATAGAGCACTCTTGTAACCGTGATCATCATTATCAATATCAATAAAGCAGGATGTAGACTTTTACCTTCACCATGAGGGGCCGAACCTGGGTAAAACATCGCGTCTCTCGTCCCGCTCAACCCCTCTCAAGCTATCACATAGATGCGTTGGCCTCGCGACTAAGTCCTGACACTAATGACATCTGCCGTGACAATTCCACGACACCAAGGTAGAATAGCCTAATGTCTTCGGACAACCTCACGCCGTTGATGTTGATGTCAAACTGGCGCAGGGCGTCGCTTGGAAGGAGCTGCAGCTCGGAGAAATGCATGATCATGAAGTATCCCGGCGAAGGATCGTGAGGTCGAGGATCGAGGTCCCACGTGAACTCGAGGTTCATGGAGGCATTGAGCGGTATGAACGCCGTCTGCATTACCGCCGACGGCACCTCGTAGTCGTCGTCGGCGCTGTCCACCTGCTTCGTCGTCGATATTTCTTTCCACTCTCTCGCAGTGACCCAAGGGAGCCATACTCGGTCATGCGGATCTTCTGGGTACCTGATGGTCAAGTGTTCAACCACGCTTGTGACTGATTGGTATACTTTGGAGAGGAAATTAAGCAGATCAAGATTTTTTGCTCACCTGACGATGTCGGTCGCACCTGTCGGGCCGGCGTTGAGCCTGACGTCGAGGACGAGGCCCTGCGTCAGGTTCGCCTGCGGGTAGAACTTCATCTTCAGCGGCCTAGCTCAGCTCTAGCGTGGAGACAAACGGCGTTCCGGCGCCGGTGTTCACCAGGCAGACCTGCACGAAGTTGTCCGGAACGACCACGATGGCCTCCGCCGTCACTTTGATTCCGGGCGTCGAGACGTTGACGGTGTGCCAGTAGTTGACGCCGAGGTGGAGGTCGAAGACCGGCAGCCTGCCGAGGCCGTCGTAGTCGCCGTACATGAAGGCCGCGCGGACGAGGTACTTGCGACCGGACACGAGGGACCGGAGTGTGTAGCAGCTGCGCGTGCCATCAGGGAAGCTGCGCACGTCGTGGTAGCGCCGCGAGAGCTGCGGTCGAATGTACTGGCCCGAGATGTTGTGGTTGGCGCCGGCGGTATCATCGATGAACCCGGCGTCGGAGACGTATGATAGCTTGGTGCCGCCGTCCACGTAGCTCGCCTTCCCCGGTAGTCCGCAGTCTACGCTTATGAAACCTGCAATACGTACATTACATGCAGCCGTTAATGGCGCGTGCGTGCGGCCATAGTAAAGGGTGCTGAAGTTTTGAGCATACCTTTGCTGTCAAGCTGGGCGCGAGCCTGGAGTACGCCGCCGGTGGCGGCGACGGCGAGGCAGAGAAGCAGCAGCCATGGACGACTTGCCGCCGGTGATTGCTCCATTGCACATGCAAGGGCAGTTAGTGGAGCGTAACATGCATTTGCATTTGACTTTAGGCGTCCAATGCTTCAGTGTATATGCCCAGACGTAAACTAAGAAGATCTAGAATCCTAGATAGACGACTAACAAAGCCAACTCGGTCCACTAGCGAGCGAGCGAGGGAGCTTAATAATGATCAGTTGATCACGTCAACACCACCATGATTGACCACGTACGCCTGACGACGCAAGAGGAAGTTTGCACGGTGTGTTGCCGAGAGCGAAAAGAAATTCTAGCGGAACCGGTTTCTACCGGATAGCTCGCTACGGTCCAATGGTGCGGAGATTTGAACGTGGTTGTACCATAGTCAAACATAGTTAGAGCACGTATTGTAGTGGTACACATCAATACGGTACTGGTTGTAACCAACGATACTACAGGCCCGCATTTTGAATTCAGTAGCAGAAATCCAGGCACTCGCGCATAGACGAGCTTGCTCTCTTCCATCGTTGGAGTTGCTCTAGTACCGCATCGCTTACGAACATGACCTCAAGTG
>NC_057794.1:534461003-534478261 GCF_018294505.1 Triticum aestivum
GGGGCGGCCGCCCCGGGCCCCCAACATCCAGGGGGCCCCTCCCGACCAAGTACGCAGGCCAGCCCATGAACTTCTCGAGACTGGTGTACAGGCGAGGGCACAGCCCGATCGATCGATAGTGCTGAAGTAGACGCACGAGCGCACGGCCGAGATTGTATCTATATCGCTTCGTACTGCCCTCGTAGTTGTGCGTAGGGAATGTAAAGGAACACAGCGGAAAAGCAGGCCGTCTAATCCAAAAGCCCTAATCTGATGTTCCCATCGCACGCCGCCACGCGAGGTTTCCAGACCCTGCATACTGAAGTTCGTCGATCCGCTGCAAACACAGGAGTACACGACCCCGTCTGGCTTCCCTCAATCTGGGTTCCACTGCTGTGATCCTGCCCACAATTAGCTTCTCCTCTCGTCTGCAGCCTGCACATGCTTCCGCCAAGGTTTGTTTACTAATTTTCATCCCTTCGAATGAATGGATACAAGATGACTAGCGTTCTAATGATTGAATTGTTATCTAGAACTCATGGCAAAGATTCCCCTCGCAAAATGGAAGTAATTACGACGGTAGGAAGTCATCTTTACAAAGAATGAAGAGAACATCATTTTGCCGTGCTTTCACGGTTACAATAGTTGCATATTTAAGTCACCTAAAGTCATTGAGAGAACTTAACTAGATCTGGTTATGATATTTATTTATGAATTTGCCTTTATACCTTCAACCTTGTCTATTTTTGGTTCTCGAGTAGACTATATAACAAGTATGTTAGCGCCAAATATATACTTTCTACTATAACATTTTTTATTGCAATTAGAGAACTTCTCAATGCATTAAGTTAGTCCTGCTGTGTTCCTAGCTTTGCTACTAAGTGTTATAGAATCACGGAGAGAAGCTATTTACAGAATTTTCAAGAGTAATATTGGTAACTCGGAAATAAGTTAATGCTTGAGATTGACATCAACCCCCCTCAAAATAGATTTGCATCGAGAATTAGAAGACATTTTGAAGGTAATTCATATAAGTTATCTGATATAAATATTGATTTTGAATGCATTTAAAAAATTTATTGGTAATAGTAACTATTGATGTTATATTAAAGGACCCCGAATTTTAGTTTCGCCCCGGGCCCCGAAAATCTCAGGACCGGCCCTGGGCTAATGTGGTAAACAAACTGATGGTAACATCCACTAAGGAAAAAAAACCTGATACATTATGCAAGCCACGTGAAGCTCCCGTATCCCTAAAAAAACTACCGTTACTAGAACCAGTTACTGTAATTAAAATAACATTGCTCTCACGGAACTACCAGCTGTAAATTATCGCATGAGAAATGCCAAAACTTTAATCATACCCTTCACATTGGAAATTTAAGAACTGTTGCTGGTATATTATATTAGGTTTCTAAGTAATCATAAGATTTATGGTTTATCAAGATTAATACGTGTTTGCCTTGTTAATGTGGCGGTGGTGCCACAAGTTGATGCAAACAAATAATATGTCCATCCATCCATCGGAATACAAATATTGCATGCTCCTAGTGTCGACACCCTCTAGTCAGGGTTGAAGATAGTGAGAGCACAAATATCTGCAGGATATATGCAAGTAGAAATCTTTAATTTATCTTGTCCATATAGCTAACATAGGCATGTTATAACTACATTCCAACTTAGGGCATGTACAATGGGGGCATATGCCCCCTAACAAAAAGTAGCTTGAGGTATTTATATTGATCTTTTCTTTTCAACGCAAGCTACTACTAGTAGGCCTCATCAAAGAATAGAAAGTAGACTCTCACTATACATGAATCTCTACTCTCCACTTCAACTTTTTCAGTTCTATGCATCGGACCACACTTTTTTTCCCAAGCACCCGCCTCCTGACAAGAATCCCGGTACACCCTGATATCCGATCCTACATGGCCTGCCGGGCATCACCCTAGAGTTATGCATTGGTCATGCATGCCCTTAGTAATATGATTCGAAAATGATATGCTACTCATACGAATTAATTTATTTACCAATAGGGTTTTCCACCCTTACAGAAGACCCAAGGACAGATTTGTGTGTAGTCTGATGGAAACATGTACAATATGTCCTGATCACAAGCACAATGATTGCTGCAGCAGCTTCTTCCGATCAGTCAGAATGATCAACCAGCCCATTGAATGTGCTCATTTCCTCAGAAAGTTGAAGTGATCATTGCTCTTGCTGTCAATCATAACATTACAGGAAAACTGCAAGGTACAATACTATATACATGACTAACAAAATTGCAGTCTAATGTCCCCAAGGCCTCAAGCTTTTGTGAAGGCGAAATGGTTCATCATGAGATAAGAATCACCCCATTCCAAATTGATCGATCGTAGCATCTACTTCGGTAGCGTCAAATGAACAAACATGTCACTCCATCGCCTCTGTGCTGAGCTGCAGCGTGGGCAGAAAAGCCATGGCCTCGCCGTCAATGGCCAGAGTCTCCTCATCGTCCGTGAAGCACTTGGTGGCGAACTTGACGCTGCCCAACAGATATTACCATTAGTTGTCAGCAAGAACAAGGCAAGAAAGAAGACGAGATGCAAATTGGTGCTAGTAGTACTACATGTGCCTTGCGTCGGCGGCCTTGATATGGAGCGCCTGCACCTGCGCGACCACCTCGTCTCCGACATACACCGGTGCCGCGAACTTGAACGACTGGCTCATGTACACGGCCCCAGGCTGCATCAACACGAAGAAGCACTGGTCAAATCAGGCGGGCTCCCATCGACCCGCCACGCAAAACACCTGTTCAACGGAATGCCAAAGACAGGGAGAGAGAGAGTGTACGAAGTTGGAGGCGGTGAGGGCGGGGAAGAGGGAGGCGACGAGCATGCCGTGCATCATGCGGCCGCACTGGAACCCACTCGCCCCGCGCACGAAGGCGTCATCCAGGATGAACGGGGTTGCGGTCACCGCTCACCCACACGAGGCCGCCATGTTGTCCTCCCTGAACCGCCGCCGGCGCGAGCGCGACAATCGCCTGCCTGCCTTCAGAGCCGCATCTGAGTTGGTGGTGGCAGCCGTCGCCGCCGTGCGGACAAGAAGACCGCCTCCCACTCAGGCCCAGAATCTCACAGACAAAGCTCCAAAGGTAGTGGGCAGCACGGTAGGCGAAGAAGATGCAAGCCCCAAACTCCGGGACACCACAAAGTTGGCAAAGGTCATTGCGACGCCCATGCCGCTTGACCACCTCCGTCAACGGCCCTGCAACTAACCGAGAAAAGTAACATGTACAACTTTGGCGTAGTGTTATTGGAAGTTATAATGGGGCAACCGCCCATCCTGGAATCCTCAGAACCAACCAATAGTATCCAATGGGTCGGTGACATCTTTCATGGGGCAACCAATAGTATACAAGGTGACTATGTCATCAATAGTGTCTGCAAGGCCATTGATGTCATGCTGAAATGCACCGCGCAAGCTCTAACTCAGCCCGCAACCAATAGTATACAAGGTGACTATGTCATCAATAGTGTATGCAAGGCCGCTGATGTCACGCTGAAATGCACTGCGCAAGCTCTAACTCAGCCCGCAACCAATAGTATACAAGGTGACTATGTCATCAATAGTGTCTGCAAAGCCGTTGATGCCACGCTGAAATGCACCGCGCAAGCTCTAACTCAGCCCACGGTGATCGAGGTGGTAGCACAACTACATGTTTGTCTAGAGCTAGAGGAACAACATCTCATTTAAGGTGGAGCGCGGTGTTGCGGAGGTGATGTCGCATGAGGAGGACTTTGTTGTTCAATTGATGACAATGGAGGGTAGGCTCAAAACATCAAGTTCCTAAGCCTAATTAGCAAATGCATTGCAATTTTTGCATGTAAAGCACCTCAATATAATTGTTAAGTGGTATGTTTACCTGAAATAGGATTTTTGGAGGGTAGGCTTAAGCCTATTGAAGCCCTCTTAGTAGTAGAATCGACATTGGATCTATGTATATGGAGTACTCTCTATTCAAGATCTTAAATGATCTTGCTTGACGTACAGAGTACATTTATATATAAGTATATGGTCAACCACTTTACTAGTAAGACAACTACTCCCGCTGTATGGAAATATAAGAGCGCTTAGATCATTAAAGTGGTGATCTAAATGCTCTTATATTTGTTTACAAAGGGAGTACAATTTTGTTGTTATTTCTAAAGAAGACTTTCAACCTTTTTCCAATATCATGAATGATTTTCTGCGCTCAAAGCAATCAGTGGTTAAAATTGTGGCTCTCATTCACTAACTGTGCCATACTTGCTAGAATACTTAGTTCATGGGTCAGTTGAACATGTTTGAGCACTTTGGACTAAGTTTTAGCTAATGATAACAACATGAAATAAAACATGTTCGACAGAGAGGTGGCAAAATGAAATAGAAAATCTTTTAGTGTCAACAAAGAACAAGTATGGGATTAATATTAAAAAAACCTAGTGAATAATACATGAAATGTTTGTGATGCGCCAAGAGTGCGGGACTGATGATCATGTTGGGCCATCCCAACAAATAATGTGACCATGTCAATGCGATGATGACCTTACATCATCGGTAAATCACGGACGCCACAGCTATCTTTCATCGTGTAGAAGGTAGTGTTAGCATTATGTCTAGTTTGGTTTTCACCCTCTAACTCAAGGCAATATTGCAGTTGGGAAGCCACATTAGTCATTGTGGGCCGTTGCACGGGGTCATGCTCGGTGCACTTGAGTGCAAGATCCACGACCTTCCACATGTTGTTCACATTGTAGTCACCTTGCATGCGGGCATCAACCACTTCCTCAATGTTGCCTCCCGAAAGGTGTTGACGTGCCCATTGGACAATATGGATGACCTCTGTAGATTGAAGGATGGTGGGTTGACCTGTAATTACCTCCAGTAGCACGACCCCAAAGCTATGTACATCACTTTTTTCGTTCAATTGTAGGGCCCTTGCATACCTGCGTATGTACATAAAACATGTATGAGATGCATTTGCATTACAGTTGATCTGAGTATGTCACATGAGGATATACTAAGCAAAATAATCGCCAAGCAGGCAACCAAAAGATTGTAATTAGTTAGGTATCAGTTTTTACTCAGGGGCGAGGTAGCCTCGTGTTCCAATCACCCGGGCCGTGGATATATGTGTATCGTCATCATGATTGAAAGCCTTCATCAAGCCAAAGTCGGCAACTTTGGCCTCAAGATTTTTATTTAGTAGGATGTTTGATGTCTTGACGTCACGATGCACGAAGGGCGGGCTGCACGACTTGTGCAAATACTCGAGCCCTACATGCACATCATATTTGACAGTGACGATATATCAGTCACACATCAACATATGTAAAGATTTAGCAAAGCATAAAGATCAACAATAACAAAGGGCACACCATATTCCAGATTAGAGGAAGTATACAATATCCTATATCGGAATGAGTATACCTTGTGCGGATTGTAGTGCAATGCAAAGCCTCTGTCTCCAGGTTAAGGGTACATCATTGCAATCTCTCCCTGCATAAGTTTGTCTGGCATTAGTACTATGGAACTTGAGACATAGAGTCGATATGCTCTTCTTACATACGGACTAGCACACCTCTGAGTTTCTTTTCTAGATTTCCTTCAGACATATGCTCGTAGACAAGAGCCAAATACACCCCATCCTTGCAATAACCAACTAATGATACAAGATTCTTGTGATGAATCTTCGTTAATGTCTGAGCCTGACCAAGAATAGGAAGAAAAGTGTCATAGTTTCCAAAATTGGCTGATTAAATTTACTTAACTAATATGTCTAGTTGATAGTACTTTACCTCTGTCAAAAACTCTCTTACATCTTGACTGGAGGATTGAGACCGCAACTTCACTGCCACTTGAGTACCATCCTGCAAGAAGCCATCATAAACAGTTCCAAACCCTCCTTGGCCGAGTACTATCTTGAAGTTGTCTGTTATGGTCTGTAGCTCCTTGTACGTGAATCGGTGGTTGTCCAGGTGTTGATGGTCTTGTCCTTTGCTCCTCCTTGTTGCTCCTTTGAAATTCAAGAAGTGAACCACTATTACTCACTATTGCTTGCACTGATGCAGTAGTGCAGAACTATCGATGTAGTGTTATTGACGTGTGTCACCTTTCTTTTTCCTCACTATGAGAATCAGAAGTACTACAAGTGCTCCAATCACAGCAACTGCAACTATCGGAACAACAATATAGACGGCGTGCTTATAATTCTTTTTGGTTTTGGTATGCTGGCAAGAGCTGTTTCTGTTGCAAAGGTTTGGGTTTTTGTTGTATCTATCAAGAAGAAGAGACCATTAGCAATTTTGACCAGGCAAATGTCAACGCAACTATTGGAGAACTAAATGGCAGTGGAGATATATGTACGATATGATGGATTAACCTTAGAGTTAGGGTGCCATCTTGACTTCTCTTTAGAAGCCTAGAGGGGATGGATCCATTAAGTTGGTTACCTGTCAAATCTCTGGATGGACCAAATAGTGTTTGCATGAAACATTGGCACCAAAATAGATATTAGTTAAAAGAAAACATATAATTTAATGTTGCTTACAAGAACACGAGAGATGGTAGTTGTGAAAGAACATTAGGAATTGATCCTCTCAATTTGTTGTATGACAAATCCCTGAAAAAAGGTGGCAAAACATACAAATATGTGAACTTCTTTACGAAAATTCATTGTGAAAATGGGTTAAAATCTCCTACTTACAAGGACTGGATATCTTTGAGATCGTCGAAATAAGATGATATATCACCGCTCAAACCATTAGATGACATATTTCTGTAGTTAAGAACACACAATGGTTCAGATGATGCAGAGTCATTCCTGATTTCTTGTGAGTGGCCACGAATTAAATTCAAACTTACATTCTTGTGATTCTTGGACGCCCAGAGATAGCATAGCTGCAGGACAACCCATCCCATTTAAAAGTCTTTGGAGCGCAGGGATCACCCATCCAATTCCTCTTCACCCTATACTTAGTCTTGATGCCATGAATAGCAGAAACTTTTTTACCCAAGGTAACAAACAAGACAAAATGTAGAAGTCAGAGATCACACAAGCATGTCTATCTGTATCGAGGAAAGCCTAGTGAGCAATCGGCATCTATCTCATGTATAAAACTAATGGCTAGCATCACTCCATGCAGAGGCCAATGATTTTCCCCTCGTTTTGAACAAAAAAAAAAGGTATGCAACAAGTTGAGGCACAGTAGATATTTACCGTCCTGAATGTCTGTGCCAACGTTGGCTGTAGAGATGACGGAGAAATACTCGAAGGCGTTGATGATCGGTGGCAGTGTCGAGTTGGCCGTGGCAGTCACGGTGAAGTTGTACCGGCTTAAGCACTTGTGAGGTTCGATGTTCGCAAAACCGTGGGTGACAAGGTACTCAGGCGTGTGCGGGAGATCAGTCGGCCCGTCGTCGACGATGATGTTGAACTGGCGCACGTCGTTGCCGGCTAGGATCTGCAGCTCGGCGGTATACAGGATGGCAATGCATCTACAACGGGTATTATATGCTCTCATTAGCTTACTGTGTAACTGTTGTAGGAGAAGAAGTACACTGGAAAAGTTCGTTAGTCTCCAAGTACAAAGGATGCGTGCTGTACCCGGGCGTTGGGTGGACGTGGTCCAGCTCCGTCTCCCAAGACACCTCGACGGTCTTGGACTTGGAGCCGTTGAGCGCCGTGACAGCGGTCTGCATCACGGTGGACGGCACATGGAGGCGGAGGTTGCCCACACTCTCTTGGACCTTCTCCTTTGTTGAGATGTCCAACCACAAATTCGGGTTGCTCCGCGGCATCCAGGCCCGGTCGTATGGATCGTCCGGGTACCTGATCGACCACAGCACACATTAAGACCAAAAGAAACAATCAGTCGTTGCTCGACTGGCCCGATCAACAAATTAGCACTCTGTTCCATCTAGTGTTGAGTCACCTGATTGGGTAGCTACCCGCGCCGCCCATATTGCGTCTGTCGACGAGGCCAAGCCCCTGCGTCGCGTTCACCTGCTGATACATTGTGTTCTCCAAGGGCCTCAGGGACAGCGAGGAGATAAACGGCGTCCCTGAGCCGATGTTCACCAGGCAAACCTGCACCGACTCGTCCGGGATCACGGCCATGACCTCGGCCAGCACCGTCCACTCGGCCCGGGTGATGTTCACCGTTCGCCACAAGTTGACGCCGAGGTAGAGATCAAAGATGGGGAGCTTGTTGAGCCCATCGTAGTTGCTGTACCTGAAGAAGGCCCGGATCAGGTACTTGGACCCCGGCACGAGGGACGGTAGGGTGTAGCAGCCGCAAGCCGTGTCCGGGAAGCCGCGCACGGTGTGGTAGGTCTTGGCCAGCTGGGGCTGTGGCTTCATGTACTCGGCCGAGATGTTGTAGTTGTAGCCGGCGTCTGTGAAGCCGGCGTCCGACGTGACAGGTATCTTGGTGATGGGGTCCGTGTAGCTGCCCTGCTCCTGGCCGCAGTCTATGGTGATGAAACCTGTGTTGCTCAACGCGAGCACGAATGTCAACTTGACAAAAAACAACCAACACACAATACGTACGTACTACTCTACTCTGCATCATATTTCTACCAGAAACAAATTATGTAAGTATCCATGATGTTAACAATTATAAAGCTCGCCTTCGAGACTAGGCGCTCGCTGGCCGTGAACTCGAAGCACCCCGACGGCGGCAGCGGTGAGGCTGAGCAGGAGTGTCTGCGACCATCGGGCGGCCATTGATCGCTGGCTCATTCTACTACGCGCGCACATGCTGGACAAGATGTCTCGTGGGCTTACAGTAGTACTCCGTATTTGTAGCTAGCCTTAACGTAGGTTCACACACTTGCCAGTAGTATAGTAGAGACATCACACAGGCCACAGAGCCTGCACCCTGCAGAAGGAGTATCTTTTAGTTGGGCGCGACAACCAAGAGTGCAGTTGACTTGACTGAGAGTTAGTTTGTCAACTATCTCGCTGGTTGCAAAGCTACCAATAGTGCGGCCTTGGTCGTTTGTGCACGTATATTCTAGAAAAAAAGGAGTAAATGGCGCAGTAGATATTTGATAAACAGCGTGTAGTTCAGGCATGCGATGTATTCCCTCGATTCCTAAATATAAGTCTTTTTAGAGAACTACATATCAAGTGAAATGAGTGAATCTACACTCAAAAATATATATATATACATATGTATGTAGTTCGTATTGAAATCTCTAAAATGACTTATATTTAGGAACGGAGGGAGTAGTTTACACACACATGCAGCTGAGACGGCGCAAATGAGAAACACATGCAATTTGCAATTGAGACGATGGCTAGCTAAGGGCTTCCCCAACAGCTATACGATGTGGTTGAGACATGCGATGAAGTTGAGAAAGACATGCTGCTGAGTGCTGAGACGATGCCCAAGAGGCGCAAGCAGGCGAGATATCCGTTTACTCATTCACTTAGGAGGTAAGTGTTTTCTTTGGAGTCGCACCCATGTCAATTGTCTGGGCGGTTGCATGCTACATGTAATTTGCTCTTTGCTGGTTTTTGCAAGGTGGTATGCTTATGTTTGGTGTCGAGAGTTGAGTTTGTTCCTAAAAATTAGATGGTGAAGATATATAAATTTGGATTGTCCGTGGACAAGAAGAAGAAGCGCTGGCGAAGAACAAGAAAAAGAAGAATTGTCGTAATTCACCATATAGAGCTAGCTCTTATCCAGTGGTTGTCAAAGTAAGAAAGAAGATAGGAGGGATAAAGTTAATAGTTTATATGTACAAGAGAAAAACAGCAATACACGGTCTGTAGCAATATCAAGGTCACACTTAGTATGTAATTAGGTTTAGCAATTCAGTTTGCAAATAGCCAAACATCAAAAAATGGGAAATACAATGAATTACTCAAACAATATCACTTAACACAGAGATCCCCACAAGGAATCATTGGCCATAGAGATTCCTCACAAAAAGTCCGACGCAAATTACCTGTTGCAATTGGCACAAGACCAACAATTCTAGCTTATCGAGCAGCAGGACCATTGTCCATTGTTGGCACCCTCCCAAAACTATGCTCCATCTCAAATCCGGTGCTGCTCTGACTCACATTTGTGGACTGGTTAGTAGGGTAAGCATCATATCTCAAGTTCTGGTCATTGCTATAAATGCCAGTGTAGAAGCTGGTGTTGGCTTCGCCACCGGCGTGGTCCTCCTCTAGTTTGAGGCACTCCTGTAGCTGCAACACAACATCAATCATGTTGGGACGCCGTGATGAAGCCTGTGCAGTGCACTTGAGCGCAATGTCAGCGGCTTTCCACATACTATTGACGTCGTGGTCTCCGTGCATGCGCACATCTACCACGCCTTCGATGTTGCCCTTTGCTAGCCGTTGTTGCACCCACTCGATGATGCTGATGCCCTGCGGATTGTGCAGGGTTGGTGGCTTCCCCGTGACAAGCACCAGCAGCACGACGCCGAAGCTGTACACATCACTCTTTGTCGTTGGTTGTCCTGTTGTCTGGTACCTTCGCAAATGTTTCAGTTCCACCAAATACTCAGACCATGGTATATTATAGGAAGATTTTGGAGAAGGGAAGAAGGAATTAACATACTCTGGATCCATGTATCCTCGTGTACCGACAATAACATTTGTGGATATCTGGGTTTCATTGTCGTGGTTGAAAGCCTTGGACAATCCGAAATCAGCAATCTTGGCCTCGAACCTTGTGTTCAATAGGATGTTTGTGGCCTTCACATCCCTATGAATCAAGGGTGGGTTGCACCCCTTGTGCAGGTATTCCAACCCTGCATACACACAACTCAAGATTATGAAAACAAACATTTAGGCCTCTTTTGGTTCATAGGATAGGATTATCATAGGAATAGAAATTTTGGAGGAAATGAGATGACATGTATCTCAAATCCTATGATTAGGAATAGGAAACGAGATGTCATTTGATTGACACCAAAGGAATTTTTCCATTGAGTCTAGGCTCATTTTTATTTCCCTATGAAATGTGAAGGATAGGAATCAATCCTATATAGGAATAGGAATCCATTCCTATGAACCAAAGAGCTCTAAAGGAAAAAAAATCCTATAAGAATCCTATCCTCTAGAATTCCTATGAATTCTTCAAACCAAAGGAGGCCTTAGGATAAGTGGTTGCCAACTATGCATTTAAGCGCTTACCTTGTGCAGATTCAACTGCAATTTTAAGTCTTTGTCTCCAGCTTAAACAAATTGTGTTGTGGTCTCCTCCTGTATACAAATCGTCATTGTGGATTTAATACTAAAACGTCGTTTGAGCGATTCAATACATGAATAGCAGTTAAATTATATTAGTTCAAAGTGCTCAAGTTATGTAGGTCACAACAGTTTATTTAGATGAATATCAATTACATTATATCAACACGAAGTGCTCATATTATGACCCACCAATCACCTTATAGTGTGCTCTTGTAGAGTTAAAAAAACATGCGTACCTACAATGTGCTCTTGCAAAGTTCCCCTCGACATGAACTCGTAGACAAGTGCCATGTGCTCACCATCCTTGCAGAAACCAATCAAGGAGACAAGATTCTTGTGATGAATCCGTGTTAAAATCTGAACCTAAACAACCAATTATCGGTGATCAGGACATTACTTCACAAATATCATTTCACCATACGAATTTATATTGATAGCCTTATTTAAATCAAAAATTTAGAGGAAATTATTGTAAGCCTACCTTGAAATTCTACATGTACATCGGCAGTTTGGATTAAAAGGGACTTCGAAATAAAATTGATTAGAAGGACAAGGAGAAATGCGAGTGCATTTATATAAATTGTACCTCAGCTAGGAATTCCTTGTCACCTTGATTGGAAGACTGAGATCGTATCTTTACAGCCACTTGAGTACCATCCTCCAAGAAGCCGTCATAGACATAACCGAACCCCCCTTTGCCCAATACATGCCGAAGGTTGTTCGTTATCCTCTCAATCTCTATGTATGTTAATTGACGAGTCTCAAGTCCAAGTGAAGTGTCCCCATCATTTGTTGTTTCATTTTGTGGTTTAACGGAGTTTTTCATTGATCCTTTTGGTACAAGACGAGTATAATTAGTTTAATTAGTACTTTCTGATGTGGAAACATACTGGATAATTGATGTTCTCATGCTAAAGCCTCACCTCGTTTTTTTCGTCTCAGCGAGGAAAAGAGTGTTAGCGCCACTACTACTATCACCATGGTGACAGCTATAGGGACAACAAACTTGATGGCTCGCTTGCTCTTTATCTTAGCAGGCTGACATGAATTATTGTTGGTGCAAAGGTTCAAGTTGTTGCCATATCTGCCAAAAAGATTAACAAACTGTAATCAAATTTATCAAAGCATCATGGAAGATGGAATCGAGAGAATTTATGGGTAAACTGACGACCTCAGATTTAGGGAGCCATCTTGAATTCTTTTGAGAAATCCAGAGGGAATTGATCCACTGAGTTGATTGCCCGACAAATCTCTGAAGAAGAAAAATACTATTTGCATGAGTCAGAGCTATTTAAGGAAAAATCACAATTGGATAGTAGGTGCAGCCTTACAAAAATTTCAGCAAGGGTAACTGCGAAAGGGCATCTGGAATTGTGCCAGTCAAGTTGTTGTTTGACAGATCCCTACAAAGTGCAAAATATGGACTAGTTTTATTGTTGTTTATGCACCATATTTTGTGTCTTTAAACTACCAAATAAAGACCAAAACAGATCCAGAACTTTGAACATACAAGTATTGGAGAGCCTTGAGATTCGCGAAAGAAGACAATATATCACCACTCGGACCACTGAAAGACAGGTTTCTACACAGAACAAATACATATTGGATCAGCTTAACTGGATGTAATCTTATGTATATGATAATTCCTGCTTTTGTCATACAAACATAGGTGATAAGTCGCTATAATTTATAGATTTGAAAAACTCACACGCTTATGATCCTTGGTGTTTGTGCAATTGTATAACTGCACATCAACCTTTCCCATGCTATAGTCTTGGGAATGCATGGGTCACCCATCCAGTTCTTCTGCACATGATACTTGTCCTTGATCGCCATGCTGGCCGACACTGAAGTAATTAATCAAGTAAATTCAAGTTTTTACCCTTACTTTGGTATTCGTGACACTAATTACCATATTTCATAGTTTTTCATCCATATTACCCATTTAGTGAAAGTTTCTCCAGCGGTTCTTTTGCCAAAAAAGCGTCCTGGAGCTATGTCTAGTACTCCCTCCGTCCCATATTAGTTGCCGCTGAAATGGATGTATCTAGATGTATTTTAGTGTTAGATACATCTGTTTGAGCGGTAACTAATATGGTACGAAACAAATCTGATAAAGGGTAATGAGGTGGAATCAATGATCACGTAGTTGTGTGACGTGAAGGAGGCGCCTATGTACGCCTCGCGATCATCAAAACAAAACCGTGTCCGGCTAAGCCAATGAATAGCACTAGAAGTAAAAATTGCGACGTGGCATACCACGTGTACCTCACGACAGAGACCTGCATGATAGATCGCTAAATGGGGTAAATACTGACAAGACCTTTTGCTAAATGGGGGTAAAACCCGGCAAACGTCTTGCTAAATGAGGTAATCCAAACAAAAAACTGTTAAATGGAGTAACCTATGTCAGAAATGTAAAACGGGTAAAAATTGGAACTAATCGCACCCATTTTTTTCAGTAGCGCGCATGATGTGCATAATTAGTGGCTTAAAGATCAGCTAAGCTCGTGTACATGTGTCAATGTGGTTCCATAATCTATGTATATATGTACGTACCGTCCTGGGAGTCCGTGCCGAGGATGGAGGTGGGCATGACGGAGAACAACTCGATGGCGTTGACGATCGGTGGCAGCGTCGAGTTAGTGGTGGCGTGCAAAGAGATATTGAATTTGTCGTATCGGTAGGGCTTTACATTGGAGATGACACCGGTGCCGTGGTAGTACAGCTTAGCAGCGGTCATGTTCAACTCCATGCCGTTGATGCGGACGTAGAACTGGCGCACGGCGCTGCTGGGGAGGATCTGCAGCTCCGAGAAGTGCATGACGATGAAGTACCCCGGCGATGGGTTGCGAGGCTGAGGCACGGGGTCCCAGGAGATATCGAGGTTCTTCTTGGAGGCGTTCAGCGGAGTGACTGCAGTCTGCATCACCGCCGACGGCACCTCGTAGTCGTCGTCGTCGCTCTGCACCTGCCTCGTCGTTGATATCTCTGTCCACTCCTTCGGGTCGGCCCAAGGGATCCATACTCGGTCGTATGGGTCTACGGGGTACCTGCTGATCCATCGCGTTTGTGACTGTCCAGTACTACAATCCAATTGGTGTACTTTGGAGTGGTAAACTGGGAAAAGAGATAGACAACTCGAGATATTTTGCAGTTTTGCTCACCTGATGATGTTGGTCTCGTCCGCCGGGCCAAGGTTCATCCTGTGTTCTACGAGGAGACCCTGCGTCAAGTTCGCCTGCGGGTAGAACTTCATCTTCAGCGGCCTCAGCTCCAGCGCGGAGACGAACGGCGTGCCGGCGCCGGTGTTCACAAGGCAGACCTGCACGAAGTCGTCCGGCACAACAACGATTGCCTCCGCCGTCACCTCGGAGCCTGGCGTCGAGACGTTGACGGTCTGCCAGTAGTTGACGCCGAGATGGAGGTTGAAGATAGGCGGCCTGCCGAGGCCGTCGTAGTCGCCATACAAGAATGCCGCGCGGACGAGGTACTTGCAACCGGGCACCAAGGGCCGGAGGGTGTAGCAGTTGCGTGCTCCGTCGGGGAAGCTGCGCACATTGTGGTAGCGCCGCGAGAGCTGCGGCCGGATGTACTTGGCCGAGATGTTGTGGTTGGCGCCGGCGGCGTCATCGGTGAAGCCGGCGTCCGAGACATATGACAGCTTTGTTCCCGCGTCCACGTAGCTCGCGGTGCCCGGCAGCCCGCAGTCTATGCTTATGAATCCTGCAGTGTCGCAAGGTACGTACGTAAGTACATGAAGCCGTTAATGGCGCGCCTGCGGCCATTGTAGTGCCGAGATTAAGGGGGCGCGATCTTCCCTGAGATTTTGAGCATACCTTTGCTCTCAAGCTGCGCGCGAGCTTGGGGTACGCCGCCGGTGGCAACGGCGGCGAGGCACAGGAGCAGCAGCCATGGACTTGCCGCCGTTGGTTGCTCCATATCACGTGCAAGAGCAGTTCGTAGTGGAGCGTAACATGCATTTGACTTTACGCGTTCAATGTCAGTGTATATATTCCCAGGCTTAAACTATATCTGGGATTCTAGATTGAGGGGTAGCAAAGCCAACTCTGAGCGAGCTTAATGATGAGCTGATCACGTCAACACCACCATGATTATCCGCGTCAGCTGCACATCTCTATGTCCAGCGCACAACCTGCACGATTCCGTACGTCTGGGTTCTGGCGAAGCAAGAGGAAGTTTACACGGTGGGTCGCCGACGGGTGGGTCCTGCTCTAACCTTGGCTGGAAATCTCCTGTCACCTATTGGGATCCACAAACGAAATGCTAGAAGTACAGATTTCTTACGGACTAGTGGATTTTTCTTATTGAGACTGGCATGTTGGCCCCGCATGTCATAATGCTCAACTTAACAGTCAATCTAACAGAGTTGGCTACTGTGCCACGTCGGGCCAGTCCTGTCATAATCGTGACTAAATTTGGCTGAACCAGTAAATAGTGGAAACTGATGGTATTTTGCAACATACTACCCTCAGGGCATCTCCAATAGTTTGTATGTTAGCTTGTGGTAAAATATGCTATGTCATCAACCAACACCTTAATATACAACAACTCCAATGGGTTGTATCTAGTTTGCCCAATAGAATGTAAGATAATAAAGGCCTGACCGGAGCTTGTGCAAAGGGTGTTGGTTCATGTACATACAACCTTCCTCTCTTTTCTCATTTATTATATGCCACATCATCAAAAAAATTATGTGGCAAAGTTTACCAACAAATATCTTACAACCATTGAAGATGCCCTCAGTGGTAGTAGGCATCAATCAAACATAACATAATGTGATAGTTTTTTGAAACCCTAATCCGAATTGTGGTGGTTTTTGTACTCCAGTTACTTTCTAATCATTGCCACGCCCTATTGTAGGGATCACGTGGGCTGAGAGTTGACTTGCATTCCGACTGGTCAATGTGGACTGGATCGTCGGTGCTTGCTGAAGCAGCTCCTTCCGATCACAAGCACAATGATTGCTGAAGCAGCTCCTTGCGATCACAGTCGAAATGATCACCCAACCCATTCAAGGTGGGCATATCTTAGAAAATTGAAGTGATCATTGCTCATGCTGTCAATCATAACATAACATGAAGACTGCAAGGCAGTAGTACTATATATTACCAACTAGTATAAATCACAATCCCATGTCCCCAAGGCCTGAAGCTTATATGAAGGCTAAATAGTTCATCATGAGATAAGAATCACCCCATTTCAAATTGATTGGTGTAGCATCTGCTTCGGTAGCGTCTAATGAACAAACATGTCACTCCATCGCCTCTGTGCTGAGCTGCAGTGTGGGCAGAAAAGCCATGGCCTGGCCGTCAATGGCGAGAGTCTCTTCATCGGCCATGAAGCACTTGGTGGCGAACTTGACGCTGCCCAATAGATATATTACTATCAGTTTCCAGCAAACACAAGGCTAGAAAGAAGATGCAAAATGGTGCCAGGTAGTAGTAAGTAGTACATGTGCCTTGCGCCGGCGGCCTTGATATGGAGCGCCTGCACCTGCGCGACCACCTCGTCTCCGACGTACACCGGCGCCGCGAACTTGAGGGACTGGCTCGCGTACACGGCCCCAGGCTGCATCGCAACGCGAAGAAGCACCCGTCAGAGCAGGGTGGGATCCCGTCGACCAGGCGCCATGCCCACCACCTGTTCGGCGGAATGCCAAAGAGAGGGAGGGAGGGAGGAAGCATACGAAGTGGGATGCGATGAGGGCGGGGAAGAGGGAGGCGACGAGCATGCCGTGCACCACGCGGCCGCGCTGGAACCCGCCCGTCCCGCGGGCGAAGGCGTCGTCCAGGTGGACGGGGTTGCGGTCGCCGCTCACCGCCGCGTACGCCGCCACGTCGTCCTCCGTGAACCGCCGCGGACGCGCGCGCAGCGCGTCGCCAGCCTTCAGCGCCGCCGCTGGGTCGGCGGTGGCCGCCGTCGCCGCCGTGCGGACGAGCAGAGGGGCCGCGCGGGCGAGGCGCATCCCGGCAGCTTCCTTCTTCTTTTCGGAGGGTTTTTTTCCCTTCTTCTTCTT
>NC_057794.1:534478602-534482205 GCF_018294505.1 Triticum aestivum
AGGAAGTTCCCTTCTTCTTTCCGGAGGTGAAGGGCACGAGCTGCACAAACGGGCTTAGTAGTCCCTCCGCGAGAGTGCGTGCATCGCCGCCTGCTTATCGCGGCCCGGCCTACCCATCCGCTGCCGCGCGACCCGGCCCAAGAAATCGAAATGACACCAGTAAAAAAAAATGAGGGCTGAGGACTGGAGTGATACTTGGCACGATCAGAGTACAGAAGGCAAAGGAAATTGCATTCAGACTTTGCAGTGTTCGTGTACGTATGACAGTATAGCAAACCTTTTGTCTTACTTTGAGAACCAACAGTATAGCAAATTTTGCTTGCTTCAGACACTGATGCGAAACTGACATCCAAGGTATATCAGGTAGTGGAGTACAGATGTGATGTTCATCGAAAAAGAAATGCAAGGGCTGCCTCAATCTCCTCCTCAGGCGCCAATGGAGCGAAGCAGGTGGAGACAACGAATCCCGGCTAGCAAGATTACGAAAACAGCTAGTTTCAAAAGAAAAAAACATTCCTGTCTCAACGTGCGCTGCTGCAATTTGATTATACCGTTCTCATATATAGTAAGATGCAGATACGACATCACGGTACATTACCCCTTTATGAGGCAAGATGGGCAAGGCCGTCCAGAAATTAAACTAGACAAACATGTTCGCGATGTTCAAACACAATCACAGAGAGTGCTCATGTCGCTAGTCCAGACAGGCCTCGAGACTTTGGTAACGCACAGCATCTGGACACAAGTTGCTCTGGAGGTAGCACTATAGCACCAGCTCCTCAGTCTTCGTCTCTTTCAGGAGGGAGGCCACAGGGAAGCAGCATTTTCTGCAAGACCAGAAACAAAAGGTTTTAATAATTTATAGTAAAATACATTGTTGATACAACAGCTTGTAAATAAGTGGACAAACATGCAAATGGAGAAACTGTGGTATGCTACGTACGGCGGGCGACTACCTCATATACTTGTAAATACATTAAGAACTTCAAACTTGCTAAAGCAGATGGCAATAGAATGAACTTGTGATGAAACACATGAACAGATCAACAGTGCCACGACCATAGCATAGGTGTTCAAATAGAAAAACTGGGTACGACAGGTTGAACTTTTTCTTTAGTTTGAGTAGAAAGATTGATTTAAACATTTTGCCACAAGCCTGCAGGACGATAAATATAGCGGCATTTTTCTCCATCCATGTGCATGTTTGCGCCCTGAGAAATTTTACTTGCAATTTTTATCAGAGAGCAAAGACTCCATTATAGATAGACACTGTGGCACTGGGGTACTAGAGTACTAGTAGAATGATTAATACCACAGTAAAATGGGAAAGATAAATCCTGGCATTAGATAACTAGCTTGGCTCTCAGCAATTCATTTAGGGGGGGCTATGCAGCAATTCAACCACTGTTACTGTACTAGATATCTCAGGCTTATCCTAAAGAAATTATGGCTTCGCTTCTCTTCTTCCTGGTGATGGATATAGTCTCGATGGCTTTGCCCAAGTATGGCATAGAAGTCAAATAGGATATCCTTCAAAAGAGAATTTCATGTGTGAGCACCTTGCCTCTTTTACGGCAGAATGTACACATGGTTTTAAACTGAAGACTATTTAACAGTAGATCGTAAAATGTGTGTTTAACAAAATGCAGCCAGCTAGACTTGAATTAATGTCTGCATAAGTTTGAAAGCAGGAAACAAACAATTTAAGCTGCAGACCAGTCTGTTTTGCTTTCGCCATTTTAATAAAAAGGACATACCATCCAACATTTAAATTTGGACCATTTAGTTAATATATGAAACCTCTTCAAGCTACATTTTTCCCCCTTTGATGAGAAATATGTCAATAATTCTGTGTGTATTAGGATCAAACTTATAATTTTAGACTCTCAGCATTCTGAAACGACACTTATTTATAGACATGAAGTGTCTCTCATATCACTTGAAGAAGTTATGGAACCTGTGTTCACGCAAGGGGATGTATCTCACATCTATTTATTAACATGAAGTACCTCAAACTGTCACACATCGCTAAAATATTGTTTGGCAGCATGGAATCAAAATAACTTCAAGCTAGATTCTGACCGCTATGTATTGTGGCTCAATAGACAAACACTGCCCAGCTACAATTTGCGGCAACAAGATGGTATTTAATGAGCTTGCAATGTGATACACTATAACAGCGTTTACAAGGTACATGGTCATGATAAAAGAAGAAGGCCAATTATGATGCAAAGAGAAGCTCCATAAAAAACAGTGAAACTGCTTAAGTGCCCAAAGCAAGACTGGCATCCCACCAGTGAAAGCTTAATGCAATCAAGTAACATAATTCACTCCTGATACTAATTTTAATTTACATCAACGGTTATACAACCGTTCAGTCCTACACGATTTGCAGCTAAAACTCACTACACGAGTTAAGAAACATCTCTTTCACACATACCTGCATAAATTCGTAACGCTCCCTTCCAATAGATTCATTCTCAGCAATGGAAAAATATGCCAACATCGGGTAGTGTCCAATGTAAGATGCATAGCTGTCTCTTTGGATATTTACAGCCCATTCACTGCAATACAAAGACATGTTAATGGTTAATATCCTACCAGACCATGGCAATCAAGAACAATTCTTACCATTTAGCTAGCTAATGCAACATTTGTAATACAAAAGATGAGATACTTACAATCTGGTCAGGTCAGCATGCCCTGTTCCGACATATTTGGCTTGGAGATGCTCGAGTTGAGAATTGATGTTGAACCTGTCGCTAGCCTTCAAAATGGTGGTTTGCATTAGAACTTACAAGCGATGCAGTTAAAATGTAAAAGTATGTTACTAAAACCGTAAAACGACAGCATATTAGAAGACTATGGCATAGTTGAAGACTTTAAGCTGAAGCAAGCTAAAGGAAGACAAGTGACCACTCGGTGATCTGGTGATATTAAACAGAGTTACTCAAAATAAGAAAATTGAAAAAATGAACATCATGATTCATGAGATTGAAATTCAAAACATACAACAACATGTGAGCTCTAAGACTGGCACCGTGACTACTCGAAGCTAACCATTCACACAGCACGAAAAGGTAAATGTATCAGCAAGTGCTTTGGATATTAAGAGCATATAGCACAGGTTTTAAGTTTATCAATCATTTCAGTCAGCCGACAAGAATAAATCGACCCAAAAAATGTTCGGAGGGAATTAATTAAGCAACACCGTTGAATATTTTGGAGAGAATAAGCAACACAGAGAGATTGATCAGGGACTGCTGACCTGCATGGTGGCTGACGAGTATGGCCCTGGCCCTGGATGGGAGAGCCGGGGACCCCGGAATCAGATCTGCGGGCGGCGCGAGTAGAGATCGACGGCGGTGGTACTCGAGGAGGAGGGGGCGGGGAGGCGGCGGGGGTCTGGGAGGGTCGCTGGGGCGCAAGACGAAAAGGGCGAGGGATGGCGCCGGCGGGTGCTCGCGGAGACGAGGTGGCGGTCGTTTCCGGCGACGGAAATCTCGAAACCCTAGCTGGGCTCTGCTCGTCTGGTCGGGGCGCACTGGAGAAGTGGAGAAGGAGAAGGGAGCTGGTCTGCTGGTGGGACCGGTCATAGAGACG
>NC_057794.1:534482616-534530426 GCF_018294505.1 Triticum aestivum
CGCCTACGGGACACGGGAGAAGCCTAGCGGGCCAGCCCATTTATCTGTTGTCGTTACCTGCACACCCTCGTCCTCGTTCGCTATGGGTTCCGTCTGGTTTTTTTTCTCTTCTTTTATTTATGCTTCGGTACTCTTTTTTTTTTCAAAGTTTTTTTTAGTTTTTTTCTAAATGTATCTTCGCTCCCCTTTTTGTTTCCTTTGTCGGCTTTCATTGGATTTGTTTTATATCTGTTTAACATTTTCCAAATATGTGTTTACCACTTTTTACAAAAACATGTTTTAAACAAAAAAAATCAAAAACGTGTTGAAACATATCTCTAATGATAAAAAGCCATTTCTTTTTAACTATGCAAAAATTCTGTACATTGTAGAAACATTCTTGGAAAATGTCACGAACACATTTTTGAAACGGTGAAGATATTTTATGTTAATGTAACATATATTTTTTTGAATGTACGATATTTTTTATTGAATTGCACTAACATTTTTTAAAACATTTGTATAAACCTTTTTAAAGTGTCATGTACAATTTTGTATGCAAATGTGCGACATTTTATAATTGTGCCGGTATGCAGGCCTCACCTCCGTAGACGAGCATGACACACGGCATGTCATGTATCAGGCATGGCCTTTAGTCGTGTGTCGGGTCGGGCCCATTGCACGTCGGACACGCATGCTCATGGGCTGGCCCGCAAGAAATGGCTCGTTTGACCAACTGTAGTTGTACATAGGAGTGATTCTAGTAGAGTCGCCCTATCAAACCGATCATCATAATAACCATTGGTATATTGATTTAAAAAGTTGGTATAGCAGAATCATAATCCCATGCTCCACTATCATATGAACATGATTGACATCAATGGCTATACAAGCATGAGCATTCTAAGCATCAATTATTCATCTTCATGTTCCTAGAATTGCTAAGCACAACTGCAAGAAGACCAGTTGTCCCTTGCTAACTTGCTATGGTAGGTCGGCAGTGTCGGTCTGACGTCACGGAGGAGGCAGCAATGGTGTATACTACAGACACCCTGCAGATTGGAGGCAAGCCAGCGAGGGAAGGGGATTTGGCTACAACTGTGTGCCCGTGTGGCGACATGTTCGGATACGAGATCAATGGCAGCATTAGGTCTACCGTCCGCCTTTGTCTTGATAGGAGAAGAAGTGATGAGAGCGTGGCTGCTGCCTTGCTAGGCTCAGTTCAATGAGCTGCTGTTTTGGACCTCAAAATATAGAAAAAAAATGACATGATAAAAAAGCTTAGAATTATGGGTGTGCCACGGCCCTCCCGTGCTCTCACATGTCAAAAACATAACAAAAACACGCATTGAAGTTGATGTATATATCAAAATACAACTGTTACGGTGATTGGCGATTTTAGGAACCGTCCATCCACTATGATCTGACGGTAATAAAGTAAGAGTTACAAGGAGTTACAAGACTGAAATTACATGAAATTACAAAGTAATGGTGGGACCAGTACCAAAATTAGGTGGGATATTCTTTTTATGTTTTCTTATAAAAGGGTATATCCGTTATTTTTACCACTGTCAGGGCCTTCCGCGTGAGGCCCCTCCTCAGATGTCTTTTTCCTCAGATGTTAACACGTCATTCCTTATCCAAATCTCAAAGTACCTTCTAATGCTCCTAAATCCTAGTGTATCATCGGATACGGCGTAGATTCCGATCTCTGCCGCCCTTGACGACTTCCCTACGCGGATGATGGCGACCTGCTCATCGTCCCTCGCGAAAGCGGCCGCATCCGGGTTCCCCACCACCACATGACCTGCTCGCCGCCCCTCGTGGAAGCGGCGGCCGCCGGGTTCCCCGCCCACCGTATTTTGCTTGCCATCCCTCGAGGAAACGGCTGCCGCCGGGCACGCCACCGTGGTCGCCACCCAGTCACACACCACTGAGATGACTGGCCCTTCATATTTGTCGAGTACTTTATGATGGAATCCGAAGCATGACTCTCGCTTCGGGGACTATGCTTGCTTTGGTGATTCCTTGACCATGTTTAGTGCGGATTCCTCATGTTCTCTGCTTCAAAACGTCGAGCTTCAGAGCAGCCAAGAAGATGAGATAGTGAACCAATATGCACGGAAGAATTCAAAGAATAGGCATAGTAGTGCCTTTTATTTCTTCTTGTGGTCAGTGATCAATACAGAGAGAGTTGCTTTCAGAACTGAAATACTATGTAATGCTGCACTCATGAGAGTGAGAATATTTTGCCCAGTTCCATTACCATCTTGATCATGTCATTCACCCAGAAAATTATAAGTTGTTAAATGTTACTGTTTGAGGTTCTTTTTCTTGTGATTTTCTATAGTAGCTGAAATAGTATGATTGTGGAGAATATTTCTTTAACAAATTCAACGGATATAAGTTCACTCAAGTATCCATGTGCACTAGAGTATCCAGCTGAACCGATCTCTAGTAGTCGTTGCACTGGATCTCCAGTACTTGTTTCTTCCATGTGCACTCAACTATCCAACTCAACTGATTCAAGTACATGGACAATTAAGCGGTATAAAAAAATTAACTAGGTGTACGTTTCTTTTCTTTTTTTCATTCCGTACATAAGGTAATCAGTCATAATTTATCATTCTGAATTGACAGTGGAATTCCATTTGTTTACATAATAATTGATCGGCACTTGCGGGCCTGAAAGATTAAGATCAATACTTCTGTGCCCGACGAGTAAGATTTGTACTTGTGGGCCTGAATGAGTAAGATCGATACTTGTGAGGCCAAAATACCTAGAGTGGTACTTGTGACTGGACGACTCAGAGCGGTACTATTCATAGTGGTATGTCTCAGCCCTGATAACGCAGAGTGATTCATAGTGGTATTTGCTAGCCTAACGATCCCGAGTGACTAGTAGTGGTATTGGGGGATGCGGGCACCCGGAGTGGGCTTCTTGGTCACCGTCAGTTCAATGCAGGACAGCCGAACGGACGGGCAACTAGCTTCAATGCAGTAGGAAGTCGCCCTGGCACCCAATCCGGTCGCATCACTCTGAGCTTGCATTGAACGTGGCGCGGAGAGTAAGCGAGTAGGCGTAGCGAGGGCTAGCATGCCCCTTTAATGTCCAGCACGCTGCAGAGCGGTCGCATCCACTCCCGGAAGGACGGTTAGAGCGATTTCATGGGAGAGGTTTTTGAGTGGGACTGCTTGTCGGGCAAGGACGTGTGTGGACGACTTAGAGTGCTCTTTTGGTTGGCTTGCATGATCCAAAGTGACTAGTAATGGTATTGGTCGCCCAGATGATATAGAGGGGCACTGCATGGTATTGGCAACACAAATGATATTGAGAGGTAAGGGTGGTATTGGTGGATCCGAACGACTTATGGTTTATACTTGTGAGTCCAAACGACTCGGAGTGATTCATAGTGGTATATGTGGGCCCTTATGCCCCGGAGTGATTCATATAGTGGTATGGGACAATGAACGCATTTCTTTCCTGTTTTGCGTAACCCAGATCCAATGAGCGAAAACAGATGAATCAGACACTGGCACAGCAACCGGATGGAATTTCGGCCGGTTGGCCAGCAACTAGTTTCGTCTTCTTTTTCTTTTCTTTTGAAATTAGTTTTTAAATCTATAACATTGTAGTATGCTTAGTCTCACGTTATTCTCCACCAGAGGTCCTGCGTTCGAATCCCAGGCCCCACCTTTTTTCATAAAAACAATGGTACTATTTCTAACTTAACTTGGTTAAATAAAAATAATCAAAATTTCTGAGGCAATGAAGACACCATCAAAACACTCTCAACTGCAAAGCATTAGCGAAACATTCAACGAACGTCACAGACCCAACTCCTGTTGGCTAGTTTTCAGGACTTCAACATGGAGAATCTGAGGGCGTTCTGCTTGGAAGACACGACCGAGAAGATCGCCACTGTCTCTGAAGACGCCTAGCTCTGGACTTCGGCGCCAGGAAAAAGCATTTCTGCTACGGCCGCCGACAATCATCGGTGAAGAGGCGCCCTTCTGTGTCGTCGTCACGAGACGCTGGACGTAACAAAGTAGATCGAAGCTAGTACGACCATGTATTCACATCCGTACATATCGCATGGATACTGAAGTTCAGCCTTTGGACCACCTAACTGCACACAAGATCAAACTGAAAGTAGAAAAGGCATCTCAGGTGCAGCAAAAGATAGAACAATGTAGAATATGAAGTTTGATCCAGCGAACTCGACATAAGAAACAAACTGCACCCAGTTGTGCTGCACCAAAGGACATAGCAAAGTAAACTTCTATTTCTAATACAATATAACGAATCAGGTCCACAACTTTCATAAGCAGCTATAACTCAGTTCTTGATAATCCTCTGCATGCTTGTAGCTGCAATACGAAGCACAGTATAAAATGCATATGTTAGTTAATGTAGCAAACTGCTTAACAAGTGCATATGGGGGAGAACTGTGTCAAACATGCAAAGCCTATATTACTTTATCTTGCTTTTAGCAACTTAAAGTAAATTGTCTGATGTGTGTAGATGACCGGAAAACTACACACTGATATGACAGGAAGATATAAAAAAAAGATTTGATTCGAGTATGAATGAAACCTTTGTCTAAGTTAACCTGTAGTTAGAAATTATAGGTGCATGCAGTATACATTTAGCATTACATAGCATGTAGGCATCATTGTGTTTTACATTTAGTTGGGATCTTGTTTAATAACAGCTACAGGCAGTGGCTAGCCAGGCCCTAGGCACGGCGGCGCAATCCTTTGCTGACTGTTCATCCATGTACCTATCTTGAAGATTGTATTATTGTGCATGTCATTATTTTATTTTGCAGATTATATTGCACGGATATGCCTGCGTCCAGCTGCCCACATACCGCAAATTTTGGGCGTTACATGATAAAGGTGAAGAACATACCTGGATTCCATTAGGCAAATTCATTGAAGAAAGCATTAGAATAACATCTTGGCTAAATTTTATCTCCAACTGCAAGGGCTTAGGGGCAATCTTTAGAAAAGAAGTCAACATAGTATCCCAAATTGGTTAGAAATTAAATCCATTCTTTGCAGGGATGCTGAGCAAGTACATAGTAAATCACACCGTGATGGCACGACTATAATAACAGCCAGAATTACTCGAACTTCGACTGCTCAAATGGGGATGTATCCAAAAGTAAATAACATCCACAAAAAATAACCGGACCTACTAACTTATCAAACATAGGGGAAAACAATTGCCCAATCCATGTATATGCTACAAAGATCTGCCTACACACATTTTCGTAACAGTGATTTTTTTAAAACCTTGAGCTAGGGATGGATGGGCCAGAGAAGGACGCAGCAATCTGACCGTACGCAAGGAGCACGCTGCGTTTGGGAGGCTCGTCCTGCTTCTGCAGAAGGCGCCGACAGGGTCAGCTCGCCAGAGGGACGGGTGTCGGCTGTTGTGGAGGAGGTCGGGGCTCGATGCGTTCCGCCGGCTACTTCCTTGCAGCAACGACGACCGGAGAGGAGTGAGGCGAGGTAGGCGGCTAGAGATCGGGAGTTGCTTCTGGCGGCGCGAGATGGGCCTAGAGCGGAGGGATGCGAGAGGGTGTGGAGGAGGACCGGCACGGGGAAGCGACGTCCCGGTAGACTGCGGGGCGGCGTTGAAGCGGCGGCGGGATTGCGTTGGTGCAGCAGCTAGGGTTCGTATGGGGTGATGAGGGGAATCAGGAGGAAGCAACTCCTGCAGCCAGCGGAACGTTTAATTATTATGTATACAGCGGGTTGATTACCATAATACTTAAGGGTCTTTCTGCAAAACGCTTGTTATAAAATTATTGTATAAATCTGACGGTCCAAAATATTCTGAAGGGGAGTTACATGAAATTACAAGTCGTAACTCTACAACCATTGTAAAAGAGCTCATATCAAAAATCCAATTCAGCCTTTTTTAGAGGTAGCATGCCTTACTTTATTGATCGAAAGTTCGAGTCACCGGTATTACGGAAATTTCATGAGGATTCATAAACCACAAATGGCGTCCCTCATCTAGATGTAAAGCATGTTTTGTTAAACTATGTGGCTCTATATTGGGGAGCCTCTTGGGAGCATATGCTCCTGCCCGCCAAAAATGTTTTTTTGTAAATGTCATTTTTTTAAAAGTATGTGTTCGTTGTCACACCCAAATGCTACCTGCAAAGTTTTAGTGAAGAAGCTTAAGCATTTGACATGTACGAAAAAAATTGAATATCAAATGTTACATTTAATTTTGTTTTTTTCATCGAAGAAGCACTGCTATCCCGTTTTGCATGAAAATTGTCAAGCACATTTGTTAGACTAAATGAGCATCCACACAAAAAACAGTATTTTTGAAATTTATTTACTATTTGTTCTGAATTTACTGTTCATCAGGGAGCATATGCTCCATAGAGCCAAAAAAGTCCCTCATGTATATATGTTCTTTTGGATACCCATAAATAAAAAGTCAAATGTATCAACTATATATTATGGAAATAAAAGTCAGTTCCAGGCAGGAACAAAAAGCTTACACACACCATGTCGCTGTGCAGGTAAACATGTCATGTGCTAAATGCATTGAACTTGATCTATATATATTGTTTTTGATACCCAAGAACAGTGAAATAAGAAAAATCAAAATATCAACTATTCTAGAAATAAAATGTCAGTTGCAAGCAGAAATAAAAAGCTTCTATGCACAGTAAATAAAAAGAAGTTAAATGTATCAACTACTATTTGCCGCAACGTTTTATATTTAGGAATGGAGGTAGTAGAAGTCATGTGCTAAATGCATTGAACTTGATTTATACTAGAGACTACTTGCAGTTTCTAAATCCTTCAGCTACAGGGATTCAGAAAAGTGTATGAAGCATTTAGCTGAATGAAGACAGAGTATTTGTGATTTCGATCTGTCGGTTTCTGCAGCCTGAGAGTTTGAAAACATAATGACAATGAGCCTCGCATGCATATCACAGGTGTTGGGCGTCATTCGGAGTTAGATGGTAGCAGGTGTTGTGGACATGTCAGTCATAATTGGTGTGTTCACCGCCACAATTTAGAGAAGAATTGGAGAGACCACAGTACGTCTAGTGTGTCTAGTGTCTGTTGAAATGATGGATGTATAACATATTGATTGACTAGTGCCCGCAGCATTTGCTGACCTGGATGAAATTCAGCCAAGTGCTCCTAAATTTTAGTTTCGTTCTAGTGATCAGGTTGCTCTGTTCAAGTAGTATGTTTCATAAATTTCCCTCATGTTGATTCCATGTTGGCAAGTGCGATTTGGATGCTGGGTAATTATATGAATGATTATCATGCTAGTAATGTGCGAGTTATTGGACAATTCAAGAATATCTATCAACTTTGAAACTAGATTTCTGCTGTAGGATGTATTCACCAGGAGGTACTCACAAGTACTTCCTAATTTGAACTAAAATCATGACACTTATTTTGAAACAGAGGGAGTAGTTATCAATTCCAAAACTAGAACTTATTCATCCAACCAACCATGTCACTATGACTGGGTAACTACAGCTGTGAGATAACTGTAGGATATAGGTAGATAACGACATGATTACCGCAGCTGATGGATCTAGCGAGAATCACTGATATTCATCTCGGCATCGGACAGGGTACCGTGCAAATCGTCCCACAGCAAGTCTCCCCCTCATCCGCCATCCACCACTAGCAAAACAAAAAAGTTTTAAAGGTCGGACTAGTGACCAAACCGATCAAGCACTCAGTTTGCCAGTACCCTGACATGCCTATTTCATCAAACTTCTCTCCAAGAGATCGGTCCACAACATGTGCACAAGCGCTTTCAAAAACTTGCCATCTGTGCAAGATGTGATCATGGACTCGAAGCTCCAACTAACAGCCACAGCAGTAAATGTGCATTTGATGACAGCTCCTTCAGAAGTAGCAGCAAAATCGTCCTCACATACATGGAGCTTTGTGTATGAGTTGTTGATTTATCCCCTGGGTCTCCTCCAAAAGAGCATGATATATATCTAACTACTAAAATCGAATTCCCATTATTGGCCCTCATTTTTTATGTCAGTAAGCTTCAGAACAGTTTGGCTCAATTTGAAAATAGTGAAGTTCTGCAATACATTCAGAACAACACTGATTAAGCACAAAAAATAACAGAAGACAGTAAACATAAAGTTCGCAAGATACTTACTGTTGCACTTGATATTAGTATGAACGCTGCCGCAAATTTTGGGAAGGCTGTTGCTACCACGAAACGCTAGAATTAGGAGCTTGTCCTGCAGGTGGCTCTGCTGGAACTATTGATGTATTTGGGGCTGCACTGGCTTCATTTGTAAATTCAAGGCAATGATAATATGTTTCTCGTATTGAGGAACTTTGTCCCTCATGTCAGGCTGGATACTACTCTTGCTAATTTGCAGCATTTGTAATACACGGCCCAATATTATTTTAAAGCTCTTCAGTCTATCATACTGCTCAGATGGTATTCGAAGTGGTATAATGCTGTCAATATGCTGTAGCTTCACACATATTTTATTGAACAACTCACTGAGTTCTGCAAAGTATTGGTCCTTCTGTTAGAGTTATAATATAAGGCATGTACTCCTTTATATTTATCCCGTTGTATAAAGGGTTTCCTGCATATGTTCCACACCTGTACATGTATATATATCGGCCTATGGCCTCATGGGAATACAAGTTGCATATTTCCTAACATGATATTAGAGCTAGGTCAATTTTTTGCACGCTGCAACTCGTGCTGTTGATCCACCTCGCTGTGGCCGCCGCGACTACCCTATCTGTGGCCGCCACTCCTTTTTCTCTATCACCGCTGCCTCTCTGCGCCTGCTAATCCCCCCGCAGGTCAATCCCAGCCGGCGCATGTCCCCTCGTCCAGCCCGCTCGTGATCCATCCCAGCCAGCGCGCAGGTCAATCCCACGCGCTCCTCTGGCCCCGATCAAGCCGACCGACTGCTGCTGATCTCCGCCGCCAGGAGTGCCACCCGTCACCAATCTTCGCTGTCCTCGCGCCCTCGCGCCCTCGTCAGATTCTGCCGCCAGCCGCCGTTCCGTTTCATCCGCTCCTGTGATTCAGATCGAAGTTGCCACCTTCCGTCAGTCCAGATCAAGCAGCCGCCGCTCCAGTCTTCCTGTCGCACGCAAGCTGCTGCAGATCGAGACTCCTATAGTCTGCCTCAAAAAAAAATAGGCACGATGTCTCAGTCCTCAGGTTATGTTGCTGTCCCTCGCTGTCCGGTGATCTTCGATGGTACTAACTACACTCCTTCCTTCAGCCAGTCCTTCCTTCAAGATTTTTGCCTGCGGATCTCTCTCTTCAAAACATATATATCTTTCGGCAGTTCACTGGCTTCATGCGCATTCACATGCGTGGCATCCGTCTCTAGGGTGTTCTTTCTGGCGAGGTCTGCTGTCCGCCACGTCTGGTTCCTCCGGTGGCTCCTATTCCGCCGACTCCACCGGTTCTTCCTCCGGATGCTAATCAGGCCGCCAAGGATGCGGCTAAGCTTGCTGATGAGGCTGCTGATCGTGCTTATGATGAGAGGGTTTTGGCTTATGAGGAGGCTCTTCAGACGTATCATGGTGCTCTGTCTGTTTACACCCAGTGGCTTGATGATGATGCTCGTGCTGCAGCTGTTCTCACTGCTAGTGTTCTGCCTTAGTTTGCTTCTGAGTTTCTGGGTCTTCCTACTGTCTTTGAGATGTGGACCCGTCTTCGTCAGCGCTATCAGCCCTCTGGTGATGCCTTATACCTTTCTGTGGTCCGTCAGGAGCATGCTCTTCAGCAGGGTGACTCTACTGTTGATGACTTCTATGCACAGAGTTCTGCTATCTGGTGCCAGCTTGATTCTCTCCGCAGTGCTGGTTGTCGTACCTGCCCCTGTTGCCAGGCTGTCCAGGCCAATTTGGAGTTTCATCGCGTCTATGAGTTCCTGTCTCGGCTCCGTAAGGAGTTTGAGCCCCGACGTGCTCAGTTGTTTGCTCGTGGCCGTATTTCTCTCATGGAGGCGCTTTTTGAGATTCGTGCTGAGGAGACTCGCTTACGTGGTGCTGGTTTGCTGGAGGTTCCCTCTGTGCTCGCTACTCGTGCTCCTACGCCACCTGCTGCACCGACCCCTTCTCGCTCGAGTGCTCCGCCGCTCTTGCCCACTCCTTCTGGAGGCTCAGGTCGCCCCCATCCACATTGCGACTATTGCAACAATGATGGTCATCTTGAGTCTCAGTGCTACACGAAGAAGAAACACCTGCGCAAGGCACGATCATCATCTTCAAGGACTTCGTCATCTACCTCGACAACTTCAGCCATTGCTTTGACTGACCAGGATATTCTGAGACTTAAGCGTCTGCTCGCGGCTTCAGGTTCTTCCTCGACGGGTACTGCTGGTTCTGTGACTGATGCTTCCCGCACTAAGCAATCACCCTCTACACAGTCAGGTACATCCCCATGGGTTCTGGACTCTGGAGCTTCTTTTCATATGTCTTCTCATTCTTCCACTTTGTCCTCTCTTTGATCACTGGATTCTCCTGTTCATGTCTTCACTGCTGATGGTACTCCACTTTCTGTTGCTAGTAGAGGCAATCTTACCACTCCTTCTTATTATGTTCCTGAGGTTGCTCATGTTCCTCGACTTACCATGAATCTGTTTTCTGCTAGTCAACTTACTGATTCTGGTTGTCGCGTCATCCTTGACGTTGACTCTTGTTCTGTCCAGGACCGTCGCACGCACACTCTGGTTGGGGCTGGCCCTCGCCGCCGTGATTCTCAGGGTCTTTGGGAGTTGGACTGGCTTCATGTTCCTTCCGCTGCCACCACCATCGCCAGTTCTTCCGCTTCTGTCGCCTCCGTTATTGGTTCCTTCCAGCAGTGGCATCATCGACTTGGTCATCTGTGTGGTTCTCGGTTGTCTTCTTTAGTTCGTCGAGGTCTTCTGGGGTCTGTCTCAGGAGATGTCTCTTTAGAGTGTCAGGGTTGTCGTCTTGGCAAGCAGATTCAGTTACCATATTCACATAGTGAGTCAGTGTCCAAGCGTCCTTTCGATTTAGTCCATTCTGATGTATGGGGTCCGGCCCCTTTCGCTTTAAAAGGTGGTCATAAATACTATATTATTTTCATAGATGATTTCTCTCGTTACACATGGCTTTATTTCATGACTTCTCGTTCTGAGGTGTTGTCTATTTATAAGCATTTTGCTGCCATGGTTCATACTCAGTTCTCTTCACCCATTCGTGTTTTTCGTGCTGACTCCGCTGGCGAGTATATCTCTAAGATGTTGTGTGGTGTTCTTGCTGAGCAAGGGACTCCCTCTCAATTCTCTTGTCCTGGTGCTCATACTCAGAATGGTGTGGCTGAGCGAAAGCATCGACATCTTCTTGAGACGGCTCGTGCATTGATGATTGCTGCCTCTCTCCCGCCTCATTTTTGGGTTGAGGCCGTCTCCACATCCACCTATCTTATCAATATACAGCCTTCCGCTACTCTACAGGGTGGTGTTCCTTTCGAGCGACTTTTTGATCGTTCTCCCAATTATTCGATGCTTTGCTCGTTTGGTTGTGTTTGCTATGTTCTTCTTGCCCCTCGCGAACGCACCAAACTGACCGCTCAGTCTGTTGAGTGTGTCTTCTTAGGCTACAGTGATGAGCATAAGGGCTATCATTGTTGGGATCCTATCGGTTGTCGGATGCGTATCTCTCGAGACGTGACTTTTGATGAGTCTCGTCCCTTCTACCCACGCCCATCTTCCTCGACTTTTTCAGTGCATGATATCTCTTTCCTCACTTTTCCTGACTCACCTATCACCCCCGTCAAGCATGTACCTCTCCGTTCCACTTCCTCTCCTTCTCCACCTCTAGTTGATTTGCAGCCACCATCCTCCCCGGTCTCCTCGCCTAGCATGTCACCGGGTTCTCCACCTTCATCTCCGGTGACTTCCTCCCCGGTCTCCTCTCCCAGCATGTCACCGGATTCTACACCTTCATCTTCGGTGACTTCTTCGTCGCCACCCCCCGATTCTACCTTGACGATTCCTCCTTCTATTATTCCATCTTTTCCTCAGCATTACACTCATCGTCCACGACCAGTCGATGCCTCTGTGGATGAGTCGTCATCTTCCTCTCAGCCTACTTATGGCTTGCGTTCTCGTCCTCGTCCGCCTGTTGATCGCTTTGGATTTCCCACCGCTGGTGCTGCTGTTCTTGAGCCGACTTCTTACCGTCAGGCTGTTGTTCATCCTGAATGGCAGTTTGCGATGGCAAAGGAGATTGCTGCTCTTGAACGCATTGGTACCTGGGATCTTGTTTCTCTTCCTCCCGGAGTCCGTCCGATCACTTGTAAGTGGGTCTACAAGGTTAAGACTCGCTCCGATGGTTCTCTTGAGCGTCACAAAGCTCGTCTTGTGGCTCATGGTTTTCAACAGGAGCACGATCGTGATTATGACGAGACTTTTGCTCCTGTGGCCCATATGACCACTGTTCGTACACTTCTTGCCGTTGCCTCTGCACGCCACTGGTCTATATCTCAGCTTGATGTTAAGAATGCCTTTCTTAATGGTGAGCTGCGTGAGGAGGTGTACATGCAGCCACCAGCTGGGTATTCTGTTCCTGATGGCATGGTATGTCGTCTTTGTCGCTCTCTCTATGGCCTTAAGCAAGCCCCCTGCGCATGGTTTGAGCGCTTTGCCTCTGTGATCACTGCTGGTGGTTTTTCAGCAAGTGCTCATGATCCAGCATTGTTTATTCACCTTTCTCCTCGTGGTCGGACTCTTCTTCTTCTCTATGTTGATGACATGATCATCACGGGGGATGACCCCGAGTATATTGCCTTTGTAAAGGCCCGTCTTAGTGCGCAGTTTCTTATGTCTGATCTTGGACCTCTTCGCTACTTTCTTGGGATTGAAGTCTCTTCTACCTCTGATGGCTTTTTTATATCCCAGGAAAAGTATATCCAGGATCTTCTTGCTCGTGCTGCTCTTACTGACGAGCGCGTTGTTGAGACTCCTATGGAGCTCAATGTTCACCTCCGTGCTACTGATGGTGCTCCTCTCCCTGGCCCGACGCGTTATCGTCATCTTGTTGGCAGTCTTGTCTATCTAGTTGTCACTCGTCTGGACATCTCTTATCCGGTTCATATTCTGAGTCAGTTTGTCTCTGCTCCCACCTCGGTTCACTATAGTCATCTCCTTCGTGTTCTCCGATATCTTCGAGGCACGATCTCTCACCGTCTATTCTTTCCTCGCTCCAGTTCTTTACAGCTTCAGGCCTATTCGGATGCTACGTGGGCTAGTGATCCTTCAGATCGCCGTTCACTTTCTGCTTACTGTGTTTTTCTTGGTGGTTCTCTCATTGCCTGGAAGACGAAGAAACAGCTTGCAGTTTCCCATTCGAGTGCCGAGGCTGAGTTGCAAGCAATGGCTCTTTTGACGGCAGAGGTGACTTGGTTACGGTGGTTACTTCAGGATTTTGGTGTTTCTGTCACTACACCGACTCTGCTCTTATCTGATAGTACAGGTGCTATCAGCATTGCGCGCGATCCTGTGAAGCATGAGCTCACCAAGCATATTGGTGTTGATGCTTTCTATGTGCGTGCTGGTGTGCAGGATCAGGTTATTGCTCTTCAGTATGTGCCTTCCGAATTACAGTTGGCAGATTTCCTAACGAAGGCCCAGACTAGAGCACAACATGGCTTTTATCTCTCCAAACTCAGTGTTGTTCATCCACCATGAGTTTAAGGGGGGTGTTAGAGTTATAATATAAGTCATGTACCCCTTTGTATTTATCCCGTTGTATAAGGGGTTTCCTGCATATGTTCCACACCTGTACATGTATATATATCGGCCTATGGCCTCATGGGAATACAAGTTGCATATTTCCTAACACCTTCAACATCTTAATCTGTCAACAACAAAGACCACATACACGCATAAATTTGGTGCAGAAGCTATATATATAGAGATGAAAACAGAACAGCTAGTAGACCATGGTTTGTCATTAAGTCAGCGAATATGGCACTGGCAAGATATTTCAAGTAGCTTTTAGAAGCATACAAATCTAAAACAAAATAAGAAAATATGATGCCCATTAAATAAAATAAAAATTACTAACTGCCTTGAGGCTTTACTATATCTGGATACTCTATATGGTTGTATGTTCCATACACTGCATTCATACTGAATTCTGTATACAAATAATATATATCTTACAAGACGACTACCAGACTGTAGTGCATCTACACGCTTGCTGTATGAAACTCCCGAAGAGGAATTTGTTGGTATACACACCAAAAAGAAAAAGAGATGGGCAACATGAAGTGATAAAAGGCCCCAACATCCAACATATGGCGTGTTGTTTCATCTTCGAACAATCGGGCAATCTTAACCTCTTTGTTATAGGGGCTACTGCCTACGAATTTTAGGAAGTTCCAAGGAAAGGAGTGCCAAAAAGGATGATATCAGTGTCATGTCTTACCATTAGATATATCTCCTCTTGCCAATAATCATCTGCACCTGCATGGCCTGTTTGAGAAGTAGAGTCCGTGGATGCTGCATAAAAAGCAAGGTACTCGAAGAGTATCACGATACAATGAACAAACCAACAAATAAACAGCTACATGTACATTGTAGGATGGAATGCAGGGGCAATTGGAAAAGTTGTGAACTAATCAAACAATCACAGGAGATCAATATGGTGAGCTTAGTCATCATGATTACTACACAGTAGCGCTTTTCCAGAAAATAAGAAATCCAATGTGCTGAAGAGAAATCACGGAGATCAGTAAGGTTCATTTAGTCAACATGATGATTAACATGGTACTGGGTCACTGAACATCGCAATATATAATTCCATCACTAACCACCGTAGTTCAGGCAAAAGAAGAGTGAAATGCAGTTTTGAAGTTTTAGGACTAACTTTACACCCCTCGATAGTTCTAGGACCTGTGACGCATTTCACTTGTCAGAAAACGTATAGTTGCATATGAATTATGAATCCGGTTGTCATCTTTGAAGAAGTTTCAAAAAGATTTAAAGCTAGTTCATGTAGCACAAACATTAATTTCAGTATGAGTCGTACTTAGGGCAAACCCAGTGCAGTGATGCCGGTTGTATCTGAAACATGCCACTTAGGCAAGGTCCAAATACCATTGGGGAAGTCTAGTCAGTGAGGAAATAATAATTATTTTTCTCTCATAGAACATACTAAATGGCAGCTCCATTAGATACAATACTTAAGATATAAGCCATAGGAAGAGTTGTATCTAAACACATATTTAATGAATATGATACAACACAAGATACACTGCAGCGGGAGTGCCCTAAGAGTTCAATAAGAGTTAGGATCCAGGAATCCAGGTTGTAGTCTAGTAAGGACCTTGTATTATAGTCCAACATAACTGTTAGCACGAGAATAAAGGGTGTTGGGCTCCTGATGGGCAACACACATTTTCCCCCAAACTTTTCTATGTAAGTAGGCGAAAATAATGAGAGGCCAGATCAATAAGCTAGTTTAAACTGCACAAGGAATGTAAGGCCACAACAGGAAGATAGTGAAAATAATGAGAGGCCAGATCAATAAGATATAAGAACATGGAGAAAAAATATACGAGAACAATAAGAGCATACGATGAATCCACAAAGAAAATATGTGTGAGAACTTACTACTAGAGGAAACTTCTTGCTCATCCATGTTATTTTGTTGCAAGAGCATGCCTCCTGAAGTTTGATTTCTTTGCGGCATGGAGGATTGTGGCTGCATCCTTAATTGTTGTTGTAGTTGGTTAGGCTGAGACTGGAACTGTGACATAAGATGTTGTGACTGTTGGAGTTGGTTGTGTTGAGACTGAGGTTGCATCAAACCCATTGGAGGCTGCTGAGCCTGCTGTTGTGGTTGTGGTTGCTGAGCTTTTGTTTGTAGCATATGCACCTGCTGCATGCTTAACACATTAAGCACAGTTCCAAGAAGCTGCTGCTGCTGCTGCAGAATCCACATGTTTGCCTGAGAGCCGGATTGCTGTGGCTCATGCAAAGACACATATTGCTGGTTCAACATATGTTGTGTTTGTTGGACATTCAAAAGATTATTTGACTGAACTGGTAGCCTCTGTTGCTGCTGCATCTCCACAGCACCATTCTGTTGACCAATTAGCTGATTTTGTTGTAAATTTGGCTGCTGTCCCATCAACTGTTGTTGTTTCTGTTGTAGAATATTCGGCTATTGATGAATGGAGCCCTGTGCTTGTTTCTACTGCCTCCAAACAGATTTTTGAGGTTGCTCGAGTAATGATTGCACAGAATGTTGTACGGAATTCAATTGATTATGTTGATTAAAACTCTGAGTAGCCGACTGCATGGCCGTTAGCTGTGTCTGTGGAGCGGTGGACTGCCCAGGGTGAAGGCCAGATGACATTTGCATCATGGATTGCTGTGAAGATTGCATTTGTGTTGGCTGCAACAAAGATTGCTGCTGCTGGATATGCGGTTGCAGTAGTGAATTATGCTGCAATTTCTGCTTCATCAACATTTGCTGCTGCTGATAAATTAATTGATGAGATTCTTTTTGTTGTTGCCTTCCTGCCATTTGCCTTTGTGCAGCATAAACATTTTGTGAAGTGCCTTGCGCCAAGCCATTATTCATTATGTTCTGTGGCATGAAAGACACATTCTGCATCGTTGATGTTTGGTTGACACCGGGCAAGTTCTGCCCGATGTTAGTGAGTAAAGAAGCTTGTACAGACGTATACGTATTTGGCTGCCAGGCCTGTTGCTGAGACATTGCAAATTTGTGTGTGTATGAGATTAGAATTACTTCAAAATAATTGACATAATTTTTTATTTTTCCTAATCAGAATAATACATGAGCAAAAGAAAGGAGGTAATTTTTGGGGGGATTTATGGTTAAAGAAGAAAATAGGAGTTCTTTTGAATTTCAAGTATTCAGTTTCACCAATAAGATACGGAGACTTGCTTCACATTTGGAATTACACAAAAAGATTTTTCATCGGAAAGAGGTCTGCGAGACTTTTGAGAAAACGTCGATATTTGCTGGCTTATTTGGCAAAGAAAAATAGAGTGCGTTATAAGAAATTAATCGATCAATTGAATATTCGGGAAGGAAATTGCTGATGTCTGTGCTTGATTACTGCCTTGTGGAGGAAGTCCAGGAGTTGTTTTAGAACAGGTAGCATATGTTTTTCAAGAAAGTATCTTGTGAACAAAATACATCTTGTGGAAAGCTGAGAGGCAAGTCACATTTTGATGGAAATATGCCCTAGAGGCAATAATAAAAGCATTATTATTATATTTCCTTGTTCATGATAATTGTCTTTATTCATGCTATAATTGTGTTATCCGGAAATCGTAATACATGTGTGAATAATAGACACCAACATGTCCCTAGTAAGCCTCTAGTTGACTAGCTCGTTGATCAACAGATAGTCATGGTTTCCTGACTATGGACATTGGATGTCATTGATAACGAGATCACATCATTAGGAGAATGATGTGATGGCAAGACCCAATCCTAAACATAGCACAAGATCATATAGTTCGTTTGCTAGAGTTTTCCAATGTCAAGTGTCTTTTCCTTAGACCATGAGATCGTGTAACTCCCGGATACCGTAGGAGTGCTTTGGGTATACCAAACGCCACAACGTAACTGGGTGACTATAAAGGTATACTACGGGTATCTCTGAAAGTGTCTGTTGGGTTGACACGGATCAAGACTGGGATTTGTCACTCCGTATGACGGAAAGGTATCACTGGGCCCACTCGGTAATGCATCATCATAATGAGCTCAAAGTGACCAAGTGTCTGGTCACGGGATCATGCATTACGGTACGAGTAAAGTGACTTGCCAGTAACGAGATTGAACGAGGTATTGGGATACCGATGATCGGATCTCGGGCAAGTAACATACCGATTGACAAAGGGAATTGTATACGGGGTTGCTTGAATCCTCGACATCGTGGTTCATCCGATGAGATCATCGAGGAGCATGTGGGAGCCAACATGGGTATCCAGATCCTGTTGTTGGTTATTGACCGGAGAGCGATCTCGGTCATGTCTACATGTCTCCCGAACCCGTAGGGTCTACACACTTAAGGTTCGGTGACGCTAGGGTTATAGGGATATGTATATGCAGTAACCCGAATGTTGTTCGGAGTCCCGGATGAGATCCCGGACGTCAAGAGGAGTTCCGAAATGGTCCGGAGGTAAAGAATTATATATAGGAAGTGCTATTTCGGCCATCGGGACAAGTTTCGGGGTCACCGGTATTGTATCGGGACCACCGGAAGGGTCCCGGGGGTCCACCGGGTGGGGCCACCTGTCCCGGGGGGCCACATGGGCTGTAGGGGGTGCGCCTTGGCCTACATGGTCCAAGGGCACCAGCCCCAAGAGGCCCATGCGCCTAGGGTTTCAAGGAGGGAAGAGTCCCAAAGGGGGAAGGCACCCCTAGGTGCCTTGGGGAGGAGGGATTCCTCCCCTTGGCCGCACCCCCTAGGAGATTAGATCTCCTAGGGCCGGTGCCCCCCCCTTGGCCCTCCTATATATAGTGGGGAGATGGAGGACTTCTTACCTTGATCTTTGGTGCCTCCCTCTCCCTCTCCCACACATCCTCCTCCTCCATAGTGCTTGGCGAAGCCCTGCCGGAGTACTGCAGCTCCATCACCACCACGCCGTCGTGTTGCTGCTGGAGCCATCTTCCTCGACCTCTCCTTCCCCCTTGCTGGATCAAGAAGGAGGAGACGTTGCGCTGACCGTACGTGTGTTGAACGCGGAGGTGCCGTCCGTTCGGTGCTAGGATCTCCGGTGATTTGGATCACGTCGTGTACGACTACCTCATCCCCGTTATTTGAACGCTTCCGCTCGCGATCTACAAAGGTATGTAGATGCATCCGATTACTCGTTGCTAGATGAACTCATAGATGGATCTTGGTGAAACCGTAGGAAAATTTTTGTTTTCTGCAACGTTCCCCAAAAGTGGCATCATGAGCTAGGTCTATGCGTAGTTCTCTTGCACGAGTAGAACACAATTTGTTGTGGGCGTTGATGTTGTCAACTTTCTTGCCGCTACTAGTCTTATCTTGCTTCAACGGTATTGTGGGATGATGCGGCCCGGACCAACCTTACACGTACGCTTACGTGAGACCGGTTCCACCGACTAACATGCACAAGTTGCATAAAGGTGGCTGGCGGGTGTCTATCTCTCCCACTTTAGTTGGAGCGGATTCGATGAAAAGGGTCCTTATGAAGGGTAAATAGAAGTTGACAAATCACGTTGTGGCTTTCACGTAGGTAAGAAAACATTCTTGCTAGAACCCTATTTCAGCCACGTAAAACTTGCAACAACAATTAGAGGACGTCTAACTTGTTTTTGCAGCAAGTGCTTTGTGATATGATATGGCCAAAGTTGTGATGAATGATGAATGATCTATATGTAATGTATGAGATGTTCATGCTATTGTAATAGGAATCACGACTTGCATGTCGATGAGTATGACAACCGGCAGGAGCCATAGGAGTTGTCTTTATTTTTTGTATGACCTGCGTGTCATTGAGAAACACCATGTAAATTACTTTACTTTATTGCTAAATGCGTTAGCCATAGTAGTAGAAGTAATAGTTGCCGAGCAACTTCATGGAGACACAATGATGGAGATCATGATGATGGAGATCATGGTGTCATGCCAGTGACAAGATGATCATGGAGCCCCAAGATGGAGATCAAAGGAGCTTTGTGATATTGGCCATATCATGTCACTATTATTATTTGATTGCATGTGATGTTTATCATGTTTTTCATCTTGTTTACTTAGAACGACGGTAGTAAATAAGATGATCCCTCATAATAATTTCAAGAAAGTGTTCCCCCTAATTGTGCACCGTTGCGACAGTTCATTGTTTCGAAGCACCACGTGATGATCGGGTGTGATAGATTCGAACGTTCACATACAACGGGTGTAAGACAGATTTACACATGCAAACACTTAGGTTGACTTGACGAGCCTAGCATGTGTACAGACATGGCCTCGGAACACAGAAGACCGAAAGGTCGAGCATGAGTCGTATAGAAGATACGATCAACATGAAGATGTTCACCGACGTTGACTAGTCCGTCTCACGTGATGATCGGACACGGCCTAGTTAACTTGGATCATGTTATACTTAGATGACAGGAGGGATGTCTATCTAAGTGGGAGTTCATTGAATAATTTGATTAGATGAACTTAATTATCATGAACTTAGTCTAAATATTTTACAATATGTCTTGTAGATCAAATGGCCAACGTAGTCCTCAACTTCAACGCGTTCCTAGAGAAAACCAAGCTGAAAGACGATGGCAGCAACTACACGGACTGGGTCCAGAACCTGAGGATCATCCTCATAGCTGCCAAGAAAGATTATGTCCTACAAGCACCGCTAGGTGACGCACCTATTCTCCCTGCAGAACAAGACGTTATGAACGCTTGGTAGGCACGTACTGATGACTACTCCCTCGTTCAGTGCGGCATGCTTTACAGCTTAGAGCCGGGGCTCCAAAAGCGTTTTGAGAGACACGGAGCATATGAGATGTTTGAAGAGCTGAAAATGGTTTTTCAAGCTCATGCCCTGGTTGAGAGATATGAAGTCTCCGACAAATTCTTCAGCTGTAAGATGGAGGAAAATAGTTCTGTCAGTGAGCACATACTCACTATGTCTGGGTTACATAACCGCTTGACTCAGCTGGGAGTTAATCTCCCGGATGACGCGGTCATTGACAGAATCCTTCAGTCGCTTCCACCGAGCTACAAGAGCTTTGTGATGAACTTCAATATGCAGGGGATGGAAAAGACCATTCCTGAAGTATTTGCTATGCTAAAATCAACAGAGGTAGAAGTCAAGAAGGAACATCAAGTGTTGATGGTCAATAAAACCACTAAGTTCAAGAAGGGCAAGGGTAAAAAGAACTTCAAGAAGGACGGCAAGGGAGTTGCCGCGCCCGGCAAGCAAGCTGCCGGGAAGAAGCCAAAGAATGGACCCAAGCCCGAGACTAAGTGCTTTTATTGCAAGGAAAGTGGTCACTAGAAGCGGAACTGCCCCAAATACTTAGCGGACAAGAAGGCCGGCAAAACAAAAGGTATATGTGATATACATGTAATTGATATGTACCTTACCAGTACTCGTAGTAGCTCCTGGGTATTTGATACCGGTGCAGTTGCTCACATTTGTAACTCAAAGAAGGAGCTTTGGAATAAGCGGAGACTGGCGAAGGACGAGGTGACCATGCGCGTCGGGAATGGTTCCAAGGTCGATGTGATCGCCGTCGGCACGCTAGCTCTACATTTACCTTCGGGATTAGTTTTAAACCTTAATAATTGTTATTTAGTGCCAGCTTTGAGCATAAACATTGTATCGGGATCTCGTTTAATTCGAGATGGCTACTCATTTAAATCTGAGAATAATGGTTGTTCTATTTATATGAGAGATATGTTTTATGATCATGCTCCGATGGTGAATGGTTTATTCTTAATGAATCTCGAGCGTAATGCTACATATATTCATAGTGTGAGTACCAAAAGATGTAAGGTTGATAATGATAGTCCCACATACTTGTGGCACTGCCGCCTTGGTCACATAGGTGTCAAACGCATGAAGAAGCTCCATGCAGATGGACTTTTAGAGTCTCTTGGTTACGAATCATTTGACACGTGCGAACCATGCCTCATGGGTAAAATGACCAAGACTCCGTTCTCAGGGACAATGGAGCGAGCAACCAACTTATTGGAAATCATACATACTGATGTGTGCGGTGCAATGAGTGTTGAGGCTCGTGGTGGCTATCGTTATGTTCTCACCCTCACTGATGACTTGAGTAGATATGGGTATGTCTACTTAATGAAACACAAGTCTGAGACCTTTGAAAAGTTCAAAGAATTTCAGAGTGAGGTTGAGAATCAACGTGACAGGAAAATCAAGTTCCTGCGATCAGATCGTGGAGGAGAATACTTGAGTCACGAGTTTGGCACACACTTAAGAAAATATGGAATAGCTTCACAACTCACGCTGCCTGGAACACCTCAGCGTAATGGTGTGTCCGAACGTCGTAATCGCACTCTATTAGATATGGTGCAATCTATGATGTCTCTTACCGATTTACCGCTATCTTTTTGGGGGTATGCTTTAGAGACTGCCGCATTCACTTTAAATAGGGCTCCGTTGAAATCCGTTGAGACGACACTGTTTGAATTATGGTTTGGGAAGAAACCTAAGCTATCATTTCTAAAAGTTTGGGGATGCGATGCTTATGTCAGGAAACTTCAACCTGAAAAGCTCGAACCCAAGTCGGAAAAATGCGTCTTCATAGGATACCCTAAAGAAACTATTGGGTATACCTTCTACCTCAGATCCGAAGGCAAGATCTTTATTGCCAAGAATGGGTCCTTTCTAGAGAAAGAGTTTCTCTTGAAAGAAGTAAGTGGGAGGAAAGTAGAACTTGATGAAGTATTACCTCTTGAACCGGAAAATGGCGCAACTCAAGAAAATGTTCCTGAGGTGCCTGCACCGACTAGAGAGGAAGTTAATGATGATGATCAAGATACTTCTGATCAAGCTCCTACTGAAATTCGAAGGTCCACAAGGACACGTTCCGCACCAGAGTGGTACGGCAACCCTGTCTTGGAAATCATGTTGTTAGACAACGGTGAACCTTCGAACTATGAAGAAGCGATGGCGGGCCCGGATTCCGACAAATGGCTGGAAGCCATGAAATCCGAGATAGGATCCATGTATGAAAACGAAGTATGGACTTTAACTGACTTGCCCGTTGAGCGGTGAGCCATAGAAAATAAATGGATCTTTAAGAAGAAGACAGACGCGGATGGTAATGTGACCATCTATAAAGCTCGGCTTGTCTCTAAGGGTTATCGACAAGTTCAAGGGGTTGACTACGATGAGACTTTCTCACCGGTAGCGAAGCTAAAGTCCGTCCGAATCATGTTAGCAATTGCCGCATTCTATGATTATGAAATATGGCAAATGGACGTCAAAACGGCATTCCTTAATGGTTTCCTTAAGGAAGAATTGTATATGATGTAGCCGGAAGGTTTTGTCGATCCTAAAAATGCTGACAAGGTGTGCAAGATCCAACGCTCGATTTATGGGCTGGTGCAAGCATCTCGGAGTTGGAACATTCGCTTTGATGAGATGATCAAAGCGTTTGGGTTTACGCAGACTTATGGAGAAGCCTGCGTTTACAAGAAAGTGAGTGGGAGCTCTGTAGCATTTCTCATATTATATATAGATGACATACTTTTGATGGGAAATGATATAGAACTCTTAGACATCATAAAGGCCTACTTGAATAAGAATTTTTCAATGAAGGACCTTGGAGAAGCTGCTTATATATTAGGCATCAAGATCTACAGAGATAGATCAAGACGCCTCATAGGTTTTTCACAAAGCACATACCTTGATAAGATATTGAAGAAGTTCAATATGGATCAGTCTAAGAAGGGGTTTTTGCCTGTGTTACAAGGTCTGAAATTGAGCTCAGCTCAATGTCCGACCACGACAGAAGATGTAGAAGAGATGAGTGGCATCCCCTATGCCTCAGCCATAGGTTCTATTATGTATGCCATGCTGTGTATCAGACCTGATGTAAACCTTGCCGTAAGTTTGGTAGGAAGGTACCAAAGTAATCCCGGCAAGGAACACTGGACAGCGGTCAAGAATATCCTGAAGTACCTGAAAAGGACTAAGGAAATGTTTCTCTTATATGGAGGTGACGAAGAGCTCGTCGTAAAAGGATACGTCGACGCTAGCTTCGACACAGATCTGGATGACTCTAAGTCACAAACCGGATACGTGTATATTTTGAATGGTGGGGCAGTAAGCTGGTGCAGTTGCAAGCAGAGCGTCGTGGCGGGATCTACATGTGAAGCGGAGTACATGGCAGCCTCGGAGGCAGCACATGAAGCAATTTGGGTGAAGGAGTTCATCACCGACCTAGGAGTCATACCCAATGCGTCGGAGCCGATCAAGCTCTTCTTTGACAACACTGGAGCTATTGCTCTTGCCAAGGAGCCCAGGTTTCACAAGAAGACAAGGCACATCAAGCGTCGCTTCAACTCCATTCGTGAAAATGTTCAAGATGGAGACATAGATATTTGTAAAGTACACACGGACCTGAATGTAGCAGATCCGTTGACTAAACCTCTCCCTAGAGCAAAGCATGATCAACACCAGAATTCCATGGGTGTCCGATTCATCACAATGTAACTAGATTATTGACTCTAGTGCAAGTGGGAGACTGATGGAAATATGCCCTAGAGGCAATAATAAAAGCATTATTATTATATTTCCTTGTTCATGATAATTGTCTTTATTCATGCTATAATTGTGTTATCCGGAAATCGTAATACATGTGTGAATAATAGACACCAACATGTCCCTAGTAAGCCTCTAGTTGACTAGCTCGTTGATCAACAGATAGTCATGGTTTCCTGACTATGGACATTGGATGTCATTGATAACGAGATCACATCATTAGGAGAATGATGTGATGGACAAGACCCAATCCTAAACATAGCACAAGATCATATAGTTCGTTTGCTAGAGTTTTCCAATGTCAAGTGTCTTTTCCTTAGACCATGAGATCGTGTAACTCCCGGATACCGTAGGAGTGCTTTGGGTATACCAAACGTCACAACGTAACTGGGTGACTATAAAGGTATACTACGGGTATCTCTGAAAGTGTCTGTTGGGTTGACACGGATCAAGACTGGGATTTGTCACTCCGTATGACGGAAAGGTATCACTGGGCCCACTCGGTAATGCATCATCATAATGAGCTCAAAGTGACCAAGTGTCTGGTCACGGGATCATGCATTACGGTACGAGTAAAGTGACTTGCCGGTAACGAGATTGAACGAGGTATTGGGATACCGACGATCGGATCTCGGGCAAGTAACATACCGATTGACAAAGGGAATTGTATACGGGGTTGCTTGAATCCTCGACATCGTGGTTCATCCGATGAGATCATCGAGGAGCATGTGGGAGCCAACATGGGTATCCAGATCCCGCTGTTGGTTATTGACCGGTGAGCGATTTCGGTCATGTCTACATGTCTCCCGAACCCGTAGGGTCTACACACTTAAGGTTCGGTGACGCTAGGGTTATAGGGATATGTATATGCAGTAACCCGAATGTTGTTCGGAGTCCCGGATGAGATCCGGACGTCACGAGGAGTTCCGGAATGGTCCGGAGGTAAAGAATTATATATAGGAAGTGCTATTTCGGCCATCGGGACAAGTTTCGGGGTCACCGGTATTGTATCGGGACCACCGGAAGGGTCCCGGGGGTCCACCGGGTGGGGCCACCTGTCCCGGGGGGCCACATGGGCTGTAGGGGGTGCGCCTTGGCCTACATGGGCCAAGGGCACCAGCCCCAAGAGGCCCATGCGCCTAGGGTTTCAAGGAGGGAAGAGTCCCAAAGGGGGAAGGCACCCCTAGGTGCCTTGGGGAGGAGGGATTCCTCCACTTGGCCGCACCCCCTAGGAGATCAGATCTCCTAGGGCCGGCGCCCCCCCCTTGGCCCTCCTATATATAGTGGGGAGATGGAGGACTTCTTACCTTGATCTTTGGTGCCTCCCTCTCCCTCTCCCACACATCCTCCTCCTCCATAGTGCTTGGCGAAGCCCTGCCGGAGTACTGCAGCTCCATCACCACCACGCCGTCGTGCTGCTGCTGGAGCCATCTTCCTCAACCTCTCCTTCCCCCTTGCTGGATCAAGAAGGAGGAGACGTTGCGCTGACCGTACGTGTGTTGAACGCGGAGGTGCCGTCCGTTCAGCGCTAGGATCTCCGGTGATTTGGATCACGTCGTGTACGACTACCTCATCCCCGTTATTTGAACGCTTCCGCTCGCGATCTACAAAGGTATGTAGATGCATCCGATTACTCGTTGCTAGATGAACTCATAGATGGATCTTGGTGAAACCGTAGGAAAAATTTTGTTTTCTGCAACGTTCCCCAACACATTTGAGTAGTAGCAAGGAGAGAAAGAACATAATTCTACAAAGAGTTAAAGATGGTCCGATGTTACTGTAACTTAACGGTCGCAGCATTGCAAACTAACCCCAACATAAAACTAAGTTACATTTAGGCCCTGTTCTTTTGCGGCTTACAAAATAAGCCACCTCATCCCAAGCTTCTCCCATAAGCTGGCTAATGGGAGAAGCTGGGGAGTATAAGCCACCAAAAGAACTGGCCCTTAATCTACCATATGATATAATCATTCCATGAGTGTAAATTGACATCCAAGAGAGGATGATAAATTGGATTAAATTGTGCAACAATCAGTTTACTGTATATGGTACCTTGCCGGAGTTGTTTTGATTTGGAATCACATGAGCATTTCCAGGAGCCTGTTGTGTCTTCGACTCCATAGAGAGCATTTTCAGAGAAATCTTCCAGAAATAATCAGACTGAGTAATACAAAAAAATGATGTAAAGTTCTATGCCAAATTACTAATAGTGGCTTGCAACCAACAGTTCTTCTACGATTAGCAGTTTAGCACGGTCGAGAAGGTATTTCAGCTTTTAACATTTGAATTCAGAAAATGTCGTCTAAGCAGCAAAACACACTATACCTCAAATAAGCGATATGAACAGAAAATCCAAATCAAAATAGTGACAGTTTGCCCCAACTTTATCAAATAAACAAATATTCACCAGAACTGAGTTAGGCAAAATGATGAAGAGCAGACTGCTCCTAGGTTTGCCACAAATAAGTCTGATGGAAGAAATTCAAAATGAAAATAATGAGATGGCACACCGCAACCAAACAAATGCATTGGAGTTTTTTTTACCATACCGAAGACCATTCAACCAAGTGAAGGAGGTATTAAGGTATTGTTTGATTTTTAGTCTGGGATAAATGATTGTATACCGTTGTGTATCCATCCCATGGACTTGGGGTTGTACTATAGTTTAAACAGAGATAGTTTTATTTCATCTATAACAGATTCTGATGGATGGACAAATGGCATAGAAACATGAATTAGAAGAGCAACCAACTGAAGACAGTCAAGGTACAACACTACAAGATTCAACATGTGATGGATGATAACCAGGATCATGATCAGTGTTTTGGTCTATCGTTTATGTAACATAACATTAGAAATCTATACTATTAAAGGGGGGTTGCTACGTCGTCGTTTCACATACAGTCATTAATGCAAAAACAATTTGAAAACCGAGGGCCGAATCGATTTGAAAATGAAGCCATTAATGCAATTAATTAGGTCCATATAAATAGGGATTTTTTTGTGTCAAATCTATTTGAAAACCAAGCCATTAATGCAATTAGCTAATTATAGTCGGCGGTTAATTAGGTGTGTAGATAATTAGTATTAGAGATATTCTCCAACCATATGTCCCCTAATAGTATATATTTTCTCCAAAACAGCCCATAATCTACCGCTTCGCATGCACCCGGAATAATTAGTCACCAACATCGTCACAACACAGTCAACGACGCCACCGCGGCCGAGGACAATCGGTCACACGACACCGCTCTTCAAATATTGTTTCATCTCATAGCAATGCACAGGTATTTAGTTAGTACAGTAAATTATGAACTTAGATTTTGTGTGTATACTAAGTGCGAAAATGCTAAAATAACTGGACGTTAGCACACCCATGGCCCCTGTTCAAGTCCCGGCGGCACAGAAAATTGCGTTAGTTCCCAAGCATGAGAAAAAATAGGATATGTTGTAGGTGAAGAAACCTCCTTTTGTAAAGGTAAAGAAAACTTTTGCAGCTAGGGCGCAAAATAGTAAAAAATATGTGATCTGCTCCGAAGGTAGGTTAAATTACCTCATTGGTTGCTTCAGTATAGATCTTCTGTTCAAATCGCACGGCTATTTTTTGAAGATCGTTGAGTCCCTCTGGCTCAGATACTGGCAGACGCGTCTTCAGAGTCTCCATCCTACACGCATATATAATGCAAAATATGAATACGTTGGGGGATGCATTGCTTTTAAACCGCTGTGAGCAAATCTGAGATGTAAAGTGGAACGAGCAGGCAGAGCAGCCAAGCCAAGGATAGATCTCCAATTCTCAGTCATATACTCCATCCATTCCTACAAGGAATGTGGAATTTTCGTTTTGCTAAGAAGGACCAAGGAGATAAAAGCGCCCTCTGTCGAAAAAAGGACCATGGAGGAGTCATGACTCATGACTTGTGATCATGTGCATGATATCATCCTTGGGAAGGAAACATACGAGGAGCTCTAGTTTCAGAACAAAACTGCATCCCGGAACAGCACTGGTATGGTTTACCCTGGGTGATCAAACGACGAGACATGACAAACCTGCGGCTCTTGGTGAACAAACTTGTGTCAAATTGTTCAGAGCTAACGAAGTACGTACTCATTAAGCTGGATGCAAATCAGGGGGGTTTTGACTAGGAAGGAATCAAAAGGAGGCAGCAGAAACTGGGAGCAGCTAGATTGACGACGGACGAATCTGTCGGTGCCTCTATGGATCAAAGCAAGTATACACTAACCAGATCAGCTGTATTGGAAACTTACTAAGAACGGTGTGTTCTCGGTTAAGTCTATGTATCTGGATGTCATTAACTCTAGCGTTGTCCCTTCCTCGATTCACGTTTGGAGAGTAAAGGTTCCCTTACGTATCAAAGTGTTTATGTGGTTTGTGCATAAACAAGTCATTTTGACTAAGGATAACCTGGCAAAACACAACTGGACGGGCTCATCTAGGTGTAGCTTTTACGATCATAACGAAAACATCAAACACCTTTTTCTCGATTGTCCGTTGGCTAAGATTCTGTGGCGGTCGATTCATATTGCGTTTAATATTAATCAGCTCACCTCTATCAACATGTTATTTGGAACATGGCTTGATAGGGTTGATTCCGATACTGCAAGACACATTCGTGTTGGCGTTTGTGCTTTACTTTGGGCAGTATGGAACTGCAGAAATGATTTAGTATTTAACAGATCAACAAACATTCACTTTTTGCAGGTTATCTTCAGGGCCACGGCATTCATCCGTATGTGGTCGCTACTCACTCCGACGGAGGCCAGGGAGCGTTTGGTTACTGCGTCTACCCGATGGGAGATGGTAGCGCGGGATATTTTCAACCGGTTTGGATGGCGGTCATGTAATAGGATAGGCATGTAGTGCTCCTATTGTGTTTGCCAGCCGGTTGTGGCTTTGGGTTTTAGCTCTTTCGAGCTTTTTGTTTATCTTCGAACCTCGATACTTGGCGACTTTGTTACTGTACTTTGTTTTTTATAATATGAGGCGTATGCATCTTTCTGATGCAGAGGCTGGGGTAAACCCCCTTTTCGAAAAAAAAACATCAGACGGATCGATGGAAAAAATCGACGAAAAATTCCTCTCTTTTTTCTACGTGGGAAACCGAAAAAGCAATTAGAGGAAGGGGAAAGCAAATCAAACAATATCAAACGAAAGTAGGATGGGTCCCTGCATACATACATCCTCTCGACGATCCTGCTGCGCGCCTCGGGCTGGAGCTGGGCGCGCCAATCGCCTGCTCCGGTGGGGGGCGAGTCAACGGCGGCGGCGGGGTCCGACCCTTGGGTCGGCCGCCCGTCGGCGTCCATGGTTCGTATCGGCGATTCCTCGTGTATACTGGTTAGGTCACGAGGGGAGGGAGAGCCGCCCGCATCCGCTTCCGCCTTCGCCATTGGATGGAGGTGGTCTCCAAGGTGGCAGGCCCCAGTGAGGTGGTTAACTACCGCCGCCGTCTCGTATCTCTTTTCTGATTTTTTTACACAAGCATACACTGTTCCCAAATGAACCTCAGCGTACCCTATACCCGTGAGCATCTCCGAGAGACCGAGATGACATAGCAATCAGCGAAAACGTCTCCTCTAACTAAGAAAACTTTCTCACGAAAGAATGATCAAAGAGTACACAAGTGGAAGAGGCCGGAGGCAAGACACGTAAAGCTAAATGTAGATGCCTCCTTCCATGCAGATGAAGGCTCTGGTGCTACTGCGGCAGTTCTACGGGATGACAAAGGGCGATTTATTGTAGCTCAGTGCAGGTATATTCAGTTTGCAGCGGACGTCACTACAACTGAGGCTATGACGATGCGAGACGGCCTAAGCTTGGCAAACTCATTGGGCTTTAACAAGGTCGAAGCGGAGTCGGATTCTCTAAGCGTTGTTAATTGCTGTCAAGAACAAAACCAATGGTGGGATGCAGCGGCGGCGGTTTTTGCCGAATGCATTGATATAGCAACTTTGATAGGAAAGGTCATTTTTTCTCATTGTTTTCGTGAAGCAAACTCAATAGCTCACGAGCTAGCTAATTTCAGTTTTAGTACTAAGTGTGAGACTAGTTGGACTAATGAACCACCTGGGTTCTTAGTTTCAAATGATGTAATATTGATTGATTAATAAAGCTAGCCATGATGGCCTTTCCTCAAAAAAAAAACTAAGCGGACACCACCGGAAGCTTAAATAAATCTAAAAATAATACGAGCACCAATGTAAGTCTAGGCTTCAGGCTTGAAGCCTGGTGAGCTGGACATATCACTGTTTTTCTAACCATCCAATCACATATTAGTTCACCCTCTTTACTGAATCTATAATACCGACATAACCTAGGTCCTAAAGAAAAACTAGTTTTTTTACACGCAGACGCTCATACATACACATATACACCCACCTCTATGAACGCGACACACCTACCCCTATGAGTATCTCCGAGAAACCGAGCTCGCACATCATTAAGTTCAGCGACTTATCATTTTGAGATTAACGAAGTTGTCACAAACGCCTTCGTAGTCGAAGGAACTCTCTTCTCACTGAATGCACATCACCGAAAGACCTGAAATAAATTCAGAAAAATACTGAGTGATATTTTTTGCTCTGAACTTGGTAAATGTTTTAGAAATTCGACTTCTAAAACACTGATACCCCTTATATTTTGGAGCTGATGGAATATTTAGTTTGCCGGATGGTGGAGATGATAGAGTGTGTTTTTATTTATAATGCGATGATTTGATGGGTCTTTCATGATGTGATTGTGTGTTATACGCTAATCAACCGATATTTATGTGGATTTTTTTTTGCATCGATTGCTGCATGCAGTGTCGTAGCCGGCTAGCTCCACGCCCAGGGCCAGCTTCAGAGCTACAGTAGCAAACAGTAACATTTTATCTACAGTTAACAAAGCAATCTACTGCCACGCCCCGGGCCAGCCCTTGTTGCCCGGGGCCTGGCTACGCCACTGTGGTTGCATGTACTATACTGATGATATAATATCACATGGTGGCATTTTTCTTTCAGATGATGGAAGTGTGTGCAAGATTGATATGTTTTTATACATGTTTAGAAAATTGTTGGCATGATCAAAATCATAAACCAAATCCAAATTTAATACCACAATTGGATGGAGTAGAAGATATATTCTTTCTGATACCCCGAATAATGAAATAAGAAACCAAAGCATGAGACAAACTTTTATCCACGGTGAGTTAAAAAAAGTCAAATGTATCAACTATTCTAGTCTAGACATACAGTAAAAATCAAAAAGTCAGCGAACATAGTGAATTAAAATAATTGAATGGGAGAGCTCCTTGAGAAATTGTCAACCTAGTCAAAATCAACTGATATAATTCTAAATTGAAGACCTCAATTAATTTTATGGATTTAAAAATTAGAAAGCATAATATATAGTGTAAAAGAATTGAACGAGAGAGCTTTGAGAAATTGCTGACTCGGTCAAAATTGAATGACCCAATTTTAATTGAAGACCTCAATTAAATATGTGGTCTTTAAAAACTATGAACCACATACAAATATGTGCTCTTTAAAAATTGAATGACCCAATTTTAACTAGAACAATTAAATATGTATTCCTAAATATAAGTCTTTATAGAGATTTCACTATGAATCACATACAGATATATGTATGCATTTTAGAGTGTAGATTCACTCATTTTGCTCTGTATGTGTATGTAGTTCATAGTGAGATCCCTATAAAGACTTATATTTAGGAATGGATGGAGTAGAAGATATATTCTTTCTGATACCCCGAATAATGAAATAAGAAACCAAAGCATGAAACAAACTTTTATCCACAGTGAATTAAAAAAAGTCAAATGTATCAACTATTCTAGTCTAGACATACAGTAAAAATTAAAAAGTTAGTTTTAGACGGACATAGAGAAAAAGCTAATGCACACCCGTGTCGGTGCGCAGGTAAACATGTCATGTGCTCATGTCAAGGAAATCACCCTTGAATGAGCAATGCCATGATGAAATCACAATTATTGATTGTACATTGTTTTTGAGATAGTCACCATCCATGCTGAATGGTGAACACAAAGTCTAGAAACCAGCTTATAAATCGGTCTGGGTCCCTGTTCGTAAGCGGTGTGGTACTAATATACCCGACATCGGATCATTCTCGCGTTACCCTGATACTGGGCCAAACTGAAGGCCCGGTACAGGGAGGAAAAGAGTGGACGCGCCAGACCGTCTGCCCGAGCCTGTAGTAGACTTCTGGAGTGTAGACCGGCGGCGGCCGGGGAGGCCGGCGGGGCGGCGCCGTGCCAAGAAGAACTTTACGCTTGACCATAATACAGTGTCTGCCGCTGATCTGCATGCAGACTGCAGGCACTATGAAGGTGCAGAGTGAGACATGGAGTTGCCTTGTCTTCTCATCCCGAAAGGAATTACCTTGAGTGGTGGGTGATGAAGGGATGTTTTCTTGCCAGCATGCTTTCTCATCTTCTTCCCACTTGTTTCAGGAATCAGGTGAGAGCACTATGTCCCCTGTTGTGATTGTTGTCGCAATTTTATGGTGTTTTCTAATTGAATAGTAGAGCATATCTGTTGAATTTAATTTGAGTCAGTATAATGACTAATGTTGTGTCCATCCGTTTGATTCATGCTAGAAGCTTATGCATTTGGTAAATAGGCACCAGACCACCTGAATGCATTAACCAGAGCGAAAGTTGTATAGGGGCACACAAGCATGAAGCATGTGACCTTCTCACTAAGCATGTGAGGACAGGTATTGCTTCCAAGACATAGCAACGATCTTGTCACTACGTTCTTTAAACATACAAGTCCAAACAGTGCGGTTAGGGTGCAAACAACATAGTCCATGCAATCCACATTCCTGAACACTTTGCAGTTGTGGGCATTTCAAATTTCCAAGAAGTGGCACTGAGAGTTGTTTCTGCAAAACAATTTAGCCTTATTGAGATTGTCCTTGATGAGCCACCTGAATATCACAGATGGGGGCATATTGGATGGAGGAGAAGTCGTGTTAGTGGGCTTCGACAATAGGTTATTAGAGAACATGGGTGACGATGACGAAGAGTTGGGGACAAGGTCTCGCCCTCATGATGAAGGCCATTTCTGCAGCCAATCTAATCTCTGAGGATACTGTTGAGAAGGATTGAGGTTTTTGCCCATGCAAAGGATGACTTCGATCTAGGCACGCCATTTAGGTGCGAAGCTGTGGTGATGAAGAATTAGAAGGAGAGACAGCCAAGAGAATTTTTTTCCAAAAAGGAGGAAAACCCCCAGTCTCTGCATCGATTGATGCACAGAAATTATTTATATTATTAAAACAATGACAAGCATTCAAACCGATCGACTTACAAAAAAAAACCCGGGGCCATCCACATTGGACCTGCCTCACGGTTGCATCTCCACTATGTTGCAGATAAGTTGGGGGACAAGGTGTTGCCTTCGCGACAAAGGCTATTTCTGCAGCCGATCCAATCTCCGGGGATACTGTTGAGATGTATTGAGGTTTTTTCCCATGCAAAGGATGACTTAGATCTAGGCACGTGTTTGAACAAGTTTTTTTTTCTCAATTTCGCTTTTTTTCGCGAGGGAACAAGAGAACCAGTTTTCCGGAAAATCTTAAAATTTAGGTATTTTTCCGCTCAAAACTTTCAAGTGAATTTTGAATTAAAAAACTTAGTGCAAAAATATATTTCATCTCGACCCTGGGATGTCGAGGTGATGATTCGCACACATTATCACCTGGACTAAAGCAATTATGTGAAAACATTTAGGTGGGAACCTGTGGTGGTGAAGAATTAGAAGGACAGGTGGCCAAGAGAATTTATTTCTGGAAAAGAGGGAAACCCTCGGCCCCTGCATCAATTGATGCAAACATTTTATTTATTATTAAACACAATGGCAAGCATTACAACTGATCGACTTACACAAAAAGAAAGAAAAACCCGAGGCCATCCACATTGAACCTGCCTCACAGTTGCATCTCCACCATACTAGCACCAACCCTATGACCATGGACCATAATCCACCGGTCGAGGAATCAGAGGACTTTGTGAAACTTATCTGCAATAGCCAATAACTGCCAGCCATTACCAGTTACCTTATTACAACTCAGTTGCCTTTGTTTCTTTTAATGGCCTGAAATCAGTAGAAATAGATTTGACCTGTTTATCTCAGTCATCCCAAGAGCAGTGCTTCTCTTTCAAGCAATAACACTTCTAATCTTCATTTGCAGGCTGCATTCTTTTCTGTAAGAGATGTTTGGAACTTCTTATATGGATAGGTTTCTTCGTAGTGCACTCTTATTACTCTGTAGTTCTATATGCTTGGGGATAACTCGCCCCTCCTTTTATTACTCTCTAGTTTGCCATCTTATACCAACACCAAAAATGTATGTGCATGTTTTAGTACATTGCACAATCGTGGAACTCTATAAGATGCACGGGCTGTCATGCATATTCTATACCGTACTTGTAAATAGTAAATCACATTTGTGGCCGTGTCTGCACAACGTAGATCTTTCCATCCTTCACCACTCCCTCAATATCCTGTGGAGACCCATAGAGCTCCTCAATAGCATGACCAGTACGAGCAATGTTTGAGAGTATTGTGTTACGGAAACTGCAATCTGTAATGAGGGGATCATTTGTGTAGTCAAGAACCACTTCTTCTTCCTTGTCCATAGGCACACTACAGAAAGAACAGCAAATGATTACCTGCGACTCCCATAGAAAAGAAGAATTTAAAATGTACAATCGCGTATCATGAAAGATCTCCAGTCACCTGTCATAGAGTCCAGCCCCAGCATAGCCTTCCAAGTCCTCACCATTCGAGTCAGAACGGAAGATGACCGACTTCTTTATGAAGAGGCCAATTGGCTTGCTTGGATATCCCAATACCTAAAACAAAATTTTAGTAGACAGTACAGAGAAAATAATAATTGCTAGTAATATTGGTTTACCTTGGGAGAGTCAAGATTATCCTTCTTGCAGACGAAGCTCATTGCACGACCAGGATAGGCTCCCACAAGGGTCTCCCCAAGCCCTTTAACAACTTCAGCGTATATTTCTGAAGACTCTCCAGATGATGGGTTGGTAGTATGTATCACGAAAGCGTAGTCTGCACTCACAACTTCTTGCACAAGAACCGACATGCAAAGGTTGGCATGATCAAGCTTCACTTTCCGGGTGCTGAAGTATGCTCTTTCATTCCATTTTGAGGCCCACACCTGACAGTATGCAAGACGGGATTTTTCAGTCTCGCTAATTTGTGAATATTGTCTATAATGGATTCTAGTATCAGCTATGTCACCTTTTTGATTGCCATCCATGCTTGTTCCCAACGCTGTTCACCTTCATCTCCAGGCCAGGGCATTCCAGAACCTTGCATCTTCTCCTTGAGCTCCTTCACCTGAAAATAAATCAGTGTAATCATTCAGATTTTGAATTAGGGAGCTTACAAAGGAACTGTTACAAGTAGGATTGTGTTGCAAAAACAAACTGTTGCAGTTGAATTTGGGAGCTTACAAAAGAACTGTTCAAGTAGGATTATGTTACAAACAAACCCTTGCAAGTAGGGAATAGTCTGTTACCAGATCAGTAGGAGCTGTTAGGTTCAGCAGAACATTTCGGATTTCATTAAGAGCACCAAATTCTCCTTGATTGAGCTTGTCCGTTAGGATCTGTAACTTTTGGGCTACTTCCTGCCAATTGAAAATTAATGAACCATAAATGCATTGAGTATTATTATGCCAGTTCAGTAGTTCTCGAAAACCACATTATAACTTAACATGGCCTTTGGTAAGTAGACATCTGACATTTCACCAAGAATTTTTTTAGTAGTTGCGTCAAACATGCTATATAGTTTAGAAAAACAGTAAATGCATAGTATTGCTTCAGAGGTAGAGTTTGAGAAGTGGAAGCCGTGTGATGGCTAGTATGATGCATTTGCGAGAGTAATATTAATCTAGTGATATGGTACCAACCTTGTTAGTGTTATCAGACAAAGCTGTTTCGAAGGTTCCAAATGGGAGTGCAACTGACGTTGGGACACTGACCCATGATGGCACCTTTCCGTTGAGGTAAGCTATATTCCGGGATTTAGCTCCAACCTAATAAAAAATATGCTTGAATAATACAAAATATGCATAATTTATGTGTAAAAGAATATGAATATGCTCCGTGGTATGGTCATTTTCAGAAAGTAAAGATGCATAATCCATAGGTAAAATGAGAAATTCAGAATGGCATTGGAATAATGACCTTTTCATCAGAGAATTCGTCAGCAGATATTGCATATTTTCCAAGAAATTGCTTCTTCGCTAGTGACAGAGATGGTGCTGATTGACCATCTGCTGTATCAGGGGAACTTGAAACTAGTTCATTCTCTGCAATCTCTCTATTAAATGTGAAGACAGGTAGATGTTAGGCATATCAAATAAAATTCTCGGCGATGACTTGGTATGGCTATGATGTAAAGAATAAATATTACCTGTAATTTATATCTACAGAACCTGGCTTTAGTGAAAGTACCTTGCCTTCGTTTTGTTGAAGTTCAGAGAAGATATTTGGGTCAAAGCATGTGGCAAACAATACCTTCAAAGGAAGGAATCGATTATTATCTAGCATATATGGTAGACTAGAGTAATAAATAGAATTATTAGCGTCCAAACGGTTTTGTTAAGAGAGATGACCTTGCTATTTCTTGCTCGAACTGAGACATGGGACAATACATCGGGCATATCTGGAGTAAGGACGGCGACAACGCCGTCAGGTATTTCCTCCTCTCCCTTGACACCTTTTACCACCAAAACTGTGGGTTTGTCATAAGATTTGTCTTGAACAGTGAGCAGTTGGTCTACGGCAACCACATACCCCGCTACTTCAACTGGGCTTATGATCTGCCAACTGTTAAAATATATAAGATGCTATTTAGAGATTGGGATCAGCTTCCATATAACTTTGAGGCTATCATCTTAAAAGGTACAATAATGCAAGACTAATATAGATATTATAGTGGCAGTAATAAAATTATGTGTCTTACCTTCCTAGGTTTGCAACGTTCCTAAGAACAGGGTCGAGACGATTGAGGAGTAAGGACAATGAAGCGGCTGATCCACTACGGATAATTTCCTCCGTAAATATGTTAAGCTGTAGATATGATATTTAATACATGTATGCAGATAGGAAAATAAAGTAAAATAAAGTATGATTGATGGAAGCACTTACTGTCCATTGCTCAATTCCAAGTAACGAACCAAGGTATTCTGCTGAAGGCTGAAGAATATTATGGTATTCTTCTCCCTTGGTTGCAAGTGCAAGTCTAGTTCTGTCTAGAAATGCTTTTGCATACAATGCCCACTGACTATCAGATTTGTTTGACATTTCAAGGGCATGGTTCCATCCCTTTAAGAAACAAATAAGAACACTGTCATGTGCAGCAAGACCCACAAAAAATATATTTGTCCATTTGTACTATCAACATGTGGTTTTACAAGCAAAAGGGAGTTGTTTGATCACCAAATCAATAATTGTTTTCTTTGAATGCACCTTGCTCATCTTTAAGTGTAAGATCAAAATAACACACAACAAAATCATGGTTGTGCGGAAGTTTGTACCTTTAAGCAGTATAGGAGATCCTCATTGTCATCAGTGGACAACGCAAGATTTTCAACAACTAGACTGATGAAGTACATGAGTTTCTGGATGAAAATGAGATGATTATGAGACAGTACGCATGCCAAAGTAACAAACATTTATCTTTGTAAATGGGAAGAAACAGCGAGATATGTTTAGTTAACCTGAGGTGATGCATTGTTCAGATTTTCATATGACCTTTCAACTGCTGTCCTAACAGTAGAATCAAGAGCAATGTCCAAAAATATGAGATCCTTCAAGCGATCCGTTGAGCCAAGGAGCAAAGGGCGAAGCGCAGCTCTTGCCTCCAAGAGACCCTGTAAGATAGCAATTAATATCACTGAACTATAATGTCTATTGAATAATAGCACTGGTGCAATAGGAAAATGAATGCCTGAAAATTTGATGTGAGTAAGGAGTCTTCAAACAGCAGTGTGTTACCTCAACAAGTGATTCCACTGATTTATCCTCAATGTGGTCAAGGACAAACTTAAGCAATTCCTGTGCCCAAATGATGAATATCAACACAAACATGCCTTCATATGTTACAGATACTAGAATAATAATGTATTAGAAGGGAAGTTTAAGCATATTTACAGAAAATCCAGATGGTAATCCCTTTACAGGATTCACTTCGACACCAACCATGAAACCCTGACTCTGTAACAAGGAAATATTGTCATAACTAATCCGAACACGGTTTCATTAATTTAGCTGATATATTATGGTACCTCTGACGTGTACCCTGTACAGGTTCCTATAGCAGATTCTAGATCAGCACCGGAGTGAACAGCCTGTGATATTAGAATTATAGTCACACATAACAGTCCAGTAAAGATAAGGAAAATGGCATTTCCATAAATACATCACTATATCATGTTTGCATTTTCTTCCATATGGAGATGAGTAGAACATTATAAAACAAAAGGTCTGGAGTTACCAGCCATCTTGATGTTTCTAAGCAAGATTATGTGCTACATACTAGCATATCTTTCACAATGAAGCTGACCTTGAGGCTTCTCATGTAGTTTGTTAAGTCGCGTAGTAGACCCTCCTTCTGCTCCCTCGTTAAATTTGGTTCTGAGTGAATAGGGTGATCGTAGCTTGCTAATCTTTCCTTTGTTATGCCATTTTTGTTTAAAGTATCCCAATAAACTTTGATGTCAAGGTCACTGTTCATATAGTCCATCAGTGCCTGCAAAACGTGAGATATAGTCATATACGTACCGTAAAATCTGAATTCCTTACGGTGCTAAGAATCCAAATATGAATGCCTTACCTGACAAATCACCACATCGTCTGGGCTTGTATTGTTGTGTAGTTTTTGATGCCATTCTTCCATCATTCCACCCATGCAGTTATTGTTTCTCTACAATGAAAACAACTGATGTACACCCCCGCAAAAAAATACTATTCCTGTATCGTGTACTCTTTCGTCAACAAATCAGAAAATAAAAGTAGTTGAATAAACTTACCTGTATTACCAAAATCTCATCACGAATACGTTGACCGACATCACCCTGACCTCCACGACCTACTGCGGCCAATATCATTCTTAGCATCTCCCTGTACTGTGGATATGTTCTGTAGAGACTTTCAAGATTGTCTGTGAACCTATCTTGTGCTTGGCTAATCTCACTGCATAATTGTAAGAGGGGGCAACACGTTATTAAAGCTACTTGAGTTCTGTTTGGTGGAAGTGCTATAATTATCATTCTACTGAACTTCATTATGATGATTTTTTTTCCTTGTAGGGTTGATGAAATGAGGGATACAAAGTGCATACCGTGGCTTCACATTATAATTCTTGTTCCAGATAAGTTGCCTCGTGGCCATGAATCTCATCCAAACCAGTAGTCCAGCAAGACCCAATTGTCCCGCATCTTTTGCTTGTTCAACTAGGTCGGATGCTATATTGAATCTGTAGAGGAATAACACCAGTTTATTGATGTACCAGAGAACTACCGTGTTACTATAGACTATAGTCACCATTTAGCATTTTACCTATGCATAAAAGATTTTTGGGCCTCTCCCTCTAGATCGGCTATTGTTTCTAGCAAAGCCTTTGCAGTCCCTTTACCAGCATCACTACTATCCTTCTGCTGCATGGCAGGTATGATAATTTGTTAGCACTTTTGAAGGAACTCTTGCCTAATATTGGGGAGAAAGTGAAATATGGTCGAAAGCTGAAATGTAAAGTCACCTCTGAAGTCTTGGCAGTTCTCCTGCTAAAATCAAGGTAAAAGTCAGAGGTATTGTTCTTTATCCATGTTTCATTATACCGGAGGACAAAAGGCATCCCCTTATAGCTGTCGGCATCAAGCTCTATCTCCAGAACCTTGGCATGACAAAAAGTTCCATCAAATGTAGACACCATTACAAAGCGGAAACAAATACTGCAATGATGAATTTATGTTTACCTTGTAATGCAAACCATCTAGTTCAGCATCAGAGAATGAACTCTCGCATGCCAGTTCAAGCAATGTTGAACCAGCAGGTGCTACGCCTGGAGGAGGTGCCTGGAAAAAATTTACATGTTAGTCTCGTTGTTAATCTTACCTGGAATCGTGTGATGATTTTACCTTCCACTCTCCGGCCTTCTTTGCGAGTGCCCAGTGGAGAATAAGTGGCTCGGCGTGATTTGTGGCCAAGTGAACTTTGAACTTTCCTTGTACTTCTGACATCGATGCCTTCAAAAAGGGAGAATAGTTTAGCCCGCATTGCAATATGAGGCTAGAAGCATAAGATTAAGGTGTAGAATATCTATCTGAACTAACCAAGATCTCCTTTTCGCCCAGTTTGAAGACCTTTTTGCAGAGGACTTGGCAACCATTCTTCTCTTGCAATGACTTCAGGAAGAGATCAAGAACCGTGGGATTCCGATGTGGAGCAGCTTCTGTTGCCTTATTTACGTTGGTGGAACTGGATGCGTGTTTACTGAGGAGCTGCATGACATCTCTGTTTTTGCGTGTGACCCTTTCAGATGAGAAGTTTTGGTTTGTTGCTGCAGGAGCAGAATGCTGTCCCTGATGGCCTGGTCGTATATGGATTAGGAAGTTCTCGCCGTTATTTTTGAACCTGTTCAATGAAGAGGCAAGTAGGTTTGTTGGCATCATACACATGGATAAAGATGTAAAACTGGATGACGATCTTGAATGCCACACTACCATTTGTTCTGTGCCTCATCGACGAGAACAAACTCGATTGATTGGAGAGCTGGATCGTCTATCTCGATTTTCAGTGTAGAACTGGAACCAGACTGGTATTCAGAAGACAAAATAGGTTAGCAAATAAATTGATGTAACATCAGTTGATCATAATCTCTGAGTAAGAATTGACATTTATAATTTGTGAGAGAATTGATATTTATTTTGGCATGTACGCCATTCCTAGTGTTGTTTAGCACACAGATTCACAAGCATGTGAACTTCGTTCAGCATAATTTCGATGTACACTTCCACTATTCGCAAAAATATGACTTGCTAGCAACATGTAATCAAAGATTTGTTGTATAACAAAAAGTTGCTTTATAAAAAAAAAAGACCAGTATGGGGGCTTTTAAATTAAGAAGGAGAATGTGAGACAACAACATTCCACCCAAGGTTCGCGTGGGTTATGAGACGCCATTGCGCTCTGGCCACTGGACTAGGAGTCCATCCACAAAGTTACTTTATCTTTTGTTTTGTATAAGAAAGTTGTACTAAGTGAGGGATAATTAATATGGATCAGAGGGAGTACTCCATCCGTTCCTAAATATAAGTCTTTTTAAAGATTTCAATATAACTACATACTGATGTATATAGACATATTTTAGAGCGTAGATTTACCCAGTTTGCTCGGTATGCAGTCCATATTGAAATCTCTAAAAAGACTTATATTTAGGAATAGAGGGAGTATATGGTATTGTATAAAAGAAAGTGTACTATCTTTGACGCTTTCTCATGTATTTACAATATTTTGCAATCTCTTACCTAACATAGTGTTAAATACGTTGTCATGTATATGTTTGATAGATGTTGTGACGCTGTCTAGTGTGGTTCTACCTCCGAATACATGACTCTAAAGAAAGCGTAAAATATATATAAAAACTTTGATTATTAAAATACTGTTAAGTGTTAACATTGGTAAGGTAACAATCACATTTTTAGATTTGTTAAGAAAATACTTCTATAATATACATTTCTTAAGAAATTTTATTAATATATAAATATAAGGTAAGAATCAAATGTTACGATGGAGACTGTCAATGTCCAAACTTACATGTATTTTGGAACGAAAAATAATTTATTAAAATGTTTAGATTGCTCGGGTGGAAATAATAATATTTTTTCATTAAATCACTTTTAGTTTCACAATTTTCATTGACATGTATGTATAAAAGATAATGCTCAAATATACTTTTTAATTTTTTTAAAATATCATGTGTTGTGATATAAAATAATTATATAGTATTTAAAATGCAATAATATAATTATTGTGATGTAAAAATATGATGTTCCATTGTTAATATATAGATAGGAATGCCACCAATAATTACACATTTTCGCATCAGTTTCACACAAAATTTATCTTGAGAAAATAAAGCTGAGAATAAGCAAAATGTATATCTACGGCCACTACGTCATGTATTGACAATTCTTACTTATTACCACCGTGAATTTTCGTGAGCCGATTCAAATAAAAGTAGTCATGAATCAAGTCTAACAAATTAAATATTTATATTGAACTTCTATATTTACTTATAACTCGGTTTTATTTATCAGAATAATATTTATTATTTTGATCAATTATTTATGATAATTGAGCATATGATTAATATTAGCAATAGTCTTTTTTCTTCTACAATTGTAATGTCTACCCATGAAAAATGTGCATGTAGTGTGCTAAAGTTAGACTATGTTTGTAATGAAAGTAATTTTTTTAGACGCGTTACGCCTTAAAGTATATTTAAACCACATCCCCATGTGAGAAAATAAGAAAAGATAAAATATAGTGACATGCTTTCGTAGATTAATTTGTGACACCATATGAATATAGTGCATATATATTTGTATGTGTCCTTAAATATTTTGGTTGAGATTTCCAGAGCGTTTGGTCTCAGAAATATCCTGATAGCAGTTTCTAGTTTATGATTAGATATATATAACTAAAAAGTTATAGAGTATATTAAATATTTATGAGTAATTTATCACCGAATCATTAGCATGTTGATGTTACATTGTTTATCGAGATCAAATGTTCCTCACATGTTACATCCGGTTAAATAATTCGTTGAAACATGTATGTGCTTTATATTTGGTGCCCAAATGGAATTGTTCTGGCTAAGATAGTCTCCAGTATGCAACACGGGAGATGTTAACAACGTAACTAAACTAGCCACTGTATATCATGTTGATTCTTTTGAACATTATTGGCTTGCGGTGTAAACTTACTTAGCAAAACGGACATATTATTTTATCTAGATTATTAGTCTCTTTGACTTAATAATCATTAACTAACCGTGTAATGATTATTAACATACTAATTAGTATGTGGTGAGGGGCCTCCATTTGTCCCATCTCAGAGCAGTTACCATGTTTGTCCTGACCTATAGATAGGCCATGCGTGCATGATGAGTTCACATAAATGTCCTTTGTGCCACACATAATCTTCCTCATCTTCTTGCTTACCAGACTCAACCAGTTTGGTTGTGCCATTCCCAATCGACCTTGCCATATGTCAGCTTCACCTTTACCATCGTTTCATGACAGAGAAGTTGAAGCAAAGGGATGATCCAAACTAGTGAGGTCGACCAATTCGCCCCACCCTCCTTGTGTAACATCAAATGGTCTCTGTAGCGATTTTGGACCCTGTCATTCGGACATGCCACATAGGCTAGCATGACTTATGAGCCTCCACGTATCCTTCGAAAAGAGGCTTGTACCCCCGGCATCTCACAGGTCAAGAAGTAAGAGTGGTGGTTATGTGAAAAAAGGAAATCCTAAAATTGTGGTTAAGTAATTTACGTGCAGTAACGTTTGTGATTTAATCGACTTTGAGTTAGTTGATTGATGATTGTCCATATGTATTTTTTCAATCAAGTTGCAATCACGTGGAGGGTCTCTTTTTGCCCGCAAGCCCACTTAAAATGAGTGGTTGGAGTATAACCAATAGAGTGGTACGTCAAGTCCATGAGAGATCAAACAAAAACTTTGATGCCTCATTAATGCAGAGTACTCGTTAATGGGAGGCGACGTTCCATCGATAGTGAGACGCTCATGGTGACTTTGTCAATCTTAAAGCTTTGCAACTGTGATTCGCCGATGATGACTTTGTCAATCTTGAAGCTCGGCATCTCCTAATGCATGTTTGTTTTTGTTTGAGTGTGTGCATAAAAAAAATCAATGGATAAGTCAACATGATCATTTTTCTTTACTCTGTCTTGCAGAATGATTATAAGACAAGTGCGTCAATAACTACTTTCCGATAAATAAATAACAAAAACATTGTCCAGCCACGTGACTTTTTGACATTTGAATACGGCAAAAGGGAGTCTTTTCTTAATAAATCCTCACGTAACCATTTCTTATGGCCCCGGTGTTCCAGACGTGGATATATGGTGCTAAAACTCCAAACCAGTCTTACTTTTCTTGTAAGCAAAATCTCAAAGAACAGAACAGGAAAAAGGAATGTACTACAAAAGGCAAAAACGCACGCTTTTGAAGGGAGTCCTGAGGGCGGCGTCGTCGACCGTCTTTGTCCCCTCCGGCCTCCGGGCCGGCAGCACCCATTCCCTGAGACGACCAGAGCATGTAATATCCCGTAAGCAAGCATGGTACGAACTAATCAAGCAAGCAGATGAATGGCTGGAAGTGCGTGCAGTGCACCTTCTCCCCTGCTGCAGCGCGCCCCAGTGCAGCGCGAGCGCGCCGCCGGCGTTGGTCGCCACCAGCTCGACCTCCACCGCCGAGCCCGCGGGCTTCACGGTAACCTGCATTCGCAAAGCATGTATGCACGCGAGCGAGCATCAGAGCCGTTGTCCGGGCGTATCAGCAGGCACATGCAGGTTAACCTAATTGCACCACTGGTAAATGGAAGAGAGACGATCGTTTCGTGACGCCACCTGGAGTTCGGAGTTGGCGCCCAGGCCAAACTTCCCGCCATTCTGCACACAGAGACAAGAAACACGGTACGATCACGCACAAGAAATGGAAAAAAAAGGGACTAGATAGATAGGTAGAGATACCCGGTCGGCCTTGCCTACCTGGGAGGCGGCGGCGACCACACGTCGGCGGTGCCGGGAGGAAACGGCCGCGTGCAGGCGGCGACCGGCGCCGAAGCGCGTCGGGGGTGGCGCCCACCGCTGCGGCCTCGGCCCGTCGACCGCCGGCGCGCGGAACCCGGGCGCGCATCTCCCCGCTGCCGCCAGCGCCGTAGCCGCGTAGGATCCAGCCATGTTGCACCCACTGCTGCGTGAGACTTATTGGGTTTATTCGTTCGATCGTTGTCTTATACTACTCTTCTGCGATCATTGGATGATCGGAGGGGGGAAGAAGAAGGGGAGAGCGACGAAGAAACTAGTAGGAGGCGAGGAGGAACGGGCGGAGATAGCGGTGGCCGGAAATGGCATTCATGGCGCGCATGCAGCGTGGCCCTCTTCGGCGTCCACCTTTTCCGGTGCCCTGTTTGGCCTTGTAGTATGTGTTCAGAGCCTGTGCATGCCCCTGCTAAAATTGAACATGCACCCTCCGTCTCCGAAAATGCGATATGTCTCCTTATTTTATGGATACCAGAAAAGGGCAATGCAATCGATCTATTTATATGTCTATACGTATGCATGTAATTAAGGACAGATGGGATTCAAGATTGGACCGAATAATTCCCCACGTCAACCTAAGATATACTAAGAGATACAAATAAATTGGCACGTCATCCCTAAGATAAGAGAGATATATCTACGTGTCCATTCAGAAATACGCCGTGGAACCTGACTAAAGGGGGAGTCGTAAGCACAACACTCCACGTGGCAGCAAGCTTGTAACATGGGTTCAAGTAAGCCTGTTAGGAATGCTCCCTTCTCACCGAGGAGTATCTTATAGACCAATTTTTTTTGAGTGTTATATAAACCAATATTTGTGAAGATAGGATAAACATGGTTCACCAGAAGTCAAGTAGATAAGCACACTTGATCAGAAGTTGGGATAAGTTTAACAACAAAGTCCCTGCAAACCATTAACTCCTCAGGAGTTGCTCCTCAAGCCACCTGCCACCTCCATGCTGGCAGCACCTGGCCGTCTATACCGACCCCGCGCAGCCGCGCGAGCTACCCCACAACTTCTCCTCTTCCTCCGGCCATCCTGGTGACCAAATTGTTGTCACTGCCCTTCCCCGTCGCCATTAGCTCCACCCTTCCGCCGACCGCGACAATGCCCGATTCCCCGTACACGCATCTGTCGGAGGAGCATGAGGCCACCAATGACGTGCGTAAGCTCCCGCCATCCTGAGCTCTGGCCCCTCGTCGAGCTTTCCTAATGCCGGTGTCAAGCTGCCACGGGCTTCCTTGATCAATGCTAAGTAGGTCGACGGTGTGATGCCAAAAATTGGTTCCTCCCTCCATGCCGTTTTCGCCTTCGGAGCCTCACTGGCGCACCAATGTCGGTTGTTATGATAGTCACCTCTCTCTGCCCATGATGTTTTTGTCGATTTGCCCCCCAAGGTGATATTTCTCCCTTTTCTTGAGTTTTTTTCGTTTATGCACTCAATTTGATGCTAAAATAATAACAATTTTGATGCTAGACGACCCTTTACGTTCAGTACTATTATTGATACATTAGGCCTGAGAGGGATAGCTCTTTCACGACGACGGTTTACTTGGGCTAATAATTTGGAAACAACAACTTATGAAAAAACTAGATCATGTTTTGATGCGTGTTGATTTGGAGCAAATATTTCCTCTGGTGACAGTGATGACAGTTAAGAGGAGTGTTTATGATTATACATTCATAATCCACTCCTCTTGGACTTTGGTGAGGCTGCTCATGAAGGGAACCAGGCCGATTTTCCTTTTGAAACATCATGGTTTGAGAGGGAATGTTTTCTCGATATGGTGGCTCAAGGATGGTCCAAGGGGACCAGGGGGGCGCTAATGTTGAGAATGGCACTTCAAAATATGTCATCTTAGTGTGGCATACTAGCGATGAGTACATTTGCATTGGGAAAATACCATCCTCGAGTGTGTGAATAGATTCACACAAGCCGCAATCGAGATCATCGGATCGGAGTACTTGAGGGCACCCCACGATGATGACACAGTGAGGCTCATGGCTATATGTGAATCTAGAAGCTAACCAGGGATGATTGGATCCACCGATTGTTGGACATCGAAGAGCTATCCTACCACATGGCATGGGCAGTACAGAGGGCATTGCCATGATCCAACCATAATTCTTGAAGCGGTTGCATCATGTGATCTATGGATTTGGACCTCAATGTTCTGCATAGATCTCCTCTGTTTGAAGGCTTACAGGCGGACAAGCTCATAGGCTACATTTTTGAAGAAAATTGAACGTCCAGGAGACAACAAGAAATCTCACTTTGCAAAGTGCCAAGAATCTGCGAGAAAGGATGTTGAGAGAACTTTTGGGATGCTTCAAGTTCACTTTGCGATAGTTAGTGACCCTGTTGAGTGGAACCCAAAGTTACCATGGCAGATCATGATAACATGTATTATCTTGAACAACTCAAAAAAAAAGATCACCGAGGATGAGAGAGGTCAGCCGGAGGACTCTATGTTTTTTGTTCGAGAATGACAAGGGGCACTAGGCCACACCGGTTGTTATATTACTCGAACGACTTGATGGTCATACCGTGTTTTCATCGGAAAGATAAAAAAACATCAAGATAAGAAGCGACAATG
>NC_057794.1:534530728-534587041 GCF_018294505.1 Triticum aestivum
GTGGCATCGAAATGGCAGCTCCAAGGCAGGAGGTCATCCGCCACCTTCGTGACGATGTCGCAAGCATGGCGTCTAATATTGTTGAAGGTGGCGTCCTGGCCTTCCAAATCTGCCAGAGAAGCACTAGGAGGCTGTCTTTCCACGCGTCGGCTGATCCCGAGACTAACGGTGGTGAAGAGAGGATCTCGCCGGCCGAGTGGAAGGGACCCATCCCCAGGCGGGCCCAGGTGGAGGCCGCGAGACAGCAGGCGGCGAAGATGTGGTCAGTAGTCTCGTCGCCCGAGCAAGAGGTGCAAGTGGTGGAGGCGGTGCAGTGTTTTGCATGCTAGTTCGCCCTGGTGCGGAGGCGGACTCGAACTAGTAAGCATGCGAAGATCTTAATCTTCCAGGGGAGACAGCAACTCCAAAAGTCGACCCGGATGACTATGTACCTCCACAATATGGAACATGTTGAGGCAGAGCATCATGCCAACATGATTTAAAGATTCCTCGTAGTGCATTGCATGACCGAGAATGAAGAAACTCATCACCAACTCCAGGATGATCCTCTTGAGCACTTGTGGGCATTTCACAACACTTGCTTGTTGTGCTTTTCTCATATTTTATTTGGATTATTACTTCATTTAGACTAGGGATGAAAACAGAGCGGAAACGGATGAAACTGAGTGTTGCTATATTTGTTTTCATATTTTTTTGCAGAAGCGGAAACAAATACTGAAATACTGGAAATGAAAACGGAAACAGATACTACCGAAAACAGACACAGAGCGAATACAGAGCGCACACGGGAACAGAAGTGGACGTTGGCCGGAACTTAAAAACCCGTTGAATCCTAGAGAAATGCACAGAAAAACAAACAAATTTAATGAATTGGTAACATGGCTAGAAAATAATATGATTATATTAGCAACTTAGCATAATATTGCAGTAGTATCGGACAATGGTGTATAGGGTCTAGTTGAGTACGGGTGTGGTAGTAGAAGTTGGGATTCTGATGATTCATTCTGCTCATTGTGTCATTGTGTGTTGTTTAGTGGTTGGACTACAAAGCAGCCACAAGCCCATAGTAAAAACAGAAATTTCATATTCAAGGAAACGAAAAGTTCAATTTCCACGTATGTTCCACCGAAAAACACCGTTTCGTTCTTGTTTCCGTTCTCGTATAAAAAATTTCATTTCCACTTCTGTTTCGCAAATTTCCGTTTCCGTTTCATATTTCCTCTTCGTTTTCATTTTTCTTCCGGAAAGCGGAAAGTTTCCACTCCATTTTCATCCCTAATTTAGACCCTATGTTGTGTTCGAATTTGAATATTTGAAGTTTGAAATGTTGCTTGTATATATGTGCATTAGAAATAACATGTTTTGAATTTAATACGTTGTGCAAATATAGTTGAAATAGAGTATGTATGCAAAGGATGGAAGAAGTAGCAAAGGAATTTATAGGGAGTTAAGTTATGAAGAAGGGCTAGGTGCTCAAAAGTTAAACTCCTCAAAATTGGAGGAGTTAAGTTCTAGGTGGTTCTCTGAGGAGTTACACATTACAGGAGAAGGCCTAGAGATGCTCTACGGCTGTATAATCGGTAGCATTATCGGTACCGTGCGGCGAGCGAGATATTTTTTTTTCAACCAGCGAGACAGCTGACAAATGAACTCTCATCAATCAAGTCAACTGGAAGCTCAGTCGTCGCCAAACACTAGATATTTTTACAAGCTCACTGGCCATGTGGATGTGGTTGGCAAGGGCCGCAAAGAAGAAAACCAGGTTAAGGGCTAACTACATAGGGGTACTTAATTAGTGGAGCGCATAATTTGTCCAAGTTAGAAGTTACTTCTGGGTTGGTGCTTGGCCCCGCATGTGCGCGTGTAGTGGAATGAGGCGATCAATGGTGATAGCGGCTCGGCCTCGCCGCCGCCGGCGGCGTACTTCAAGTCCTCGGCCAGCGAACGCCTAGCATCACAGGTGAGCTTAGAATCATCCACAATGCTTGTTTTCGTTAGCCAGGAATGGATGGTCATTCGTCGTTCCGTTCGTCAAATCCATACATGCAATGCAGGTTTCATCAGCATAGACTGCGGGCTGCCGGAGCAGAGCGGCTACGAGGACGCCGCCACCAAAATACCGTACATCTCCGACGCCGGGTTCACGGACGCTGGCTCCAACCGCGACGTCTCGGCCGAGCACATGGACCCGCGCATGTCCAGAACGCACCTCAATGTGCGCAGCTTCCCGGACACGGCCCGCGGCTGCTACACCCTGCTACACCTCATCGGCTTTGCCCAGAAGACTCTCCCTTGATCAGCATAAAGACTACATTCTTCACCTACACGAGCACGAACTCATGGACCTAGATCTACACGGTGAATGCCAAGACGAGAACACACTCACGCGTCACCAACACGCGCACGCTCGCCACAGCTCTGCGTCCCGCATGTTCCGCACACACCCGACGAGGCCGACCGTATCAGTGCGTCCCGCATATCCCGCGCGCACGCGTCACGCCCGACAAGCCTGACCGCATCAGACACCGTGGCTTATTCCAACACACACCCCTAAGCCACGGCCTTGCCGTCGCAGGAGTAACTCATGCCGATGTCGTCGCCAAGACCGTGACACATTCCGCGAACCCGACCTGGCGCACCGACGCCGGTCGCACCGCCACGGACCCGACCTAGCGCACTGACGCCGGTCGCACCCGTGCCTCGTCACGTCTCCGGCGACATACGCCGAGCTCCTTCTCCGCTGGCGACACACGCCTGGCTTCTTCTCCGCTGGCGACACACGCCTGGCGTCCCTCAGCGACAAATGACGTCGATGCCATCGCGCTCAAACGCAAGTCTCCTGGATGCCGCTTCATGACGTAGCACCGCACTGCTGCGGCCTCTGCCGACGCGCATCTCCATGTCACGCGCCACTACGCCTCCACGGTCGTCGCGCCGAGCCGCCACGGCCTCTGCGCCACAACGCAGGTCCTCCGCGACCGCTGCTGCTCGTCGCGTGCACGGCATCACACTGCATCGCCACGGATTTGCCATGCACCGCAGCCGATGCCTCCATGTCCGCCGCGCTCGCCGCACGCGCCGCGGACGCCGCCGCACGCCACGGCCGCCCCTCGAACCTGGTTGTTCTGATGCTAATTGTTGGCATCGCCTCCTCGCGCAGCGCCGCTTCTTCTTTCTTGTGCTGCCTCGCACAACTCTCTTCTCTCATGGTTTCTTTCAAGAACACGAGAACCCACGCACACACACAACCAAGGAAGAAGGTCATCGGCTTTGCCCAGACCACTCTCCCTTGGTGAGCATAAAGACTACATTCTTCACCTACACGAGCACGAACTCATGGACCTAGACCTACACGGTGAACGCCAACGCGAGAACACACTCACGCGTCACCAACACACACGCTCGCTACAGCGCTGCGTCCCGTACGTCCCGCGCGCATTTGACGCGTTCGACAAGTCCGACCGCATCAATGCGTCCTGCACATCCCACGCGCACGCGTCGCGTCCGACGAGCCCGACCACATCAGACACCGTGGCTTATTCCAACATGTCCAAGGTCGACGCGGTGGTGGTCGCCGAGGCCATCGCCGTGATCCCGGACGACTCGGTGCAGGTCTGCCTGGTGAACGTCGGCTCCGGGACGCCGTTCATCTCGGCGCTGGCGCTGAGGCCTCTCGGGAACTCGCTGTATCCGCAGGCGAACGCGACGCAGGCGCTGGTCCTGATCGACAGGCGCAGCCTGGATGACACGGGCGTGTTGCCTGTCAGGTACCCGGACGAATATCGGGAACCTCCGCTTCCATGTGCCGTCCGCCGTAATGCAGACCGCCATCATCGCGCGCAACGACTCCAGGAACAAGACCATTGACTTCTCGCGGGACACCGAGCCGAACCACGCCTATCCACCCAGTTCCCGGGTACGCAGCTGCATATCACTTGTCCCACTTCACAACATCGAGAAATACTGTATTGGTTTTTTCCTATAACTAGCTAATACCCCGCACGTTGCAGCGGAAAAATAGCGAATAAACTTTTTAAATATAAAGGATAAACAAAAGATACTTGAAAAAGTTTTGTAGAAATTGTTTAACTACAAATGTCAAGCTGGTGTAGTAAAAAATATCAACCATTGATGATTTGTTCTGTATAACACTCTTAAAGATGGTTATAACATATAGTGTGCAAATGCGGCTGTATAAACAGAACTCTTAATTTTCTTCTGATCAACTAAGCTACACATTAAGACAAACATCATTTACTTTTTTATTCCGCTGTAGGCTGAAGCCGTTAGAATTCATTGATGTCACAACTCAAAAAATTTATGCATTATGCAGCTGTAAAAAATCACTGTATATTATTGACTTATGAAACTGTAAAAAATAATTTATAGGTGGATCTTTCTCAGGCACGGAGTAGTAAGTTACTAAGTAGGATGTTAGTATCACAATATTTCTGTTGGTTATTCCGTTTTCCATTGCATGCTAAAACAAATCAGATAAAACAATTTACATGATAGCCTGAGAATTATAATTAATATGAAATATCAAACTTTACAATCGATGTACGGAAAACACAAATATACCAAGATATGGCCAGAAATATTTTCTTCTGGGTCTCATCTAGAATTCAGTCTTTGTCACCAAGAGATCCGCAATGAAATATTACTTGTAGCTGTCAACTGAAACTGGTGGGACAATAATTACATAAGTGTGCATTCATTTATATAGGAAAATCATTAAGCAAGAAAAAATATATGCCGTAGGAACCAACTAATCATAGGCTACTTGTTTTCGATGTGGTGATACGGGACACTTTATGGCTGAGTGCACTGCGGAATTATGTGACCTGTGCCGGAAACCTAAGCATACCGCTGCCGAGTGCCCTCTTATGCTTGGCCCAAGCCTACTGTTCAGATTTTCGGGGTATGCTGCTCGGAGTTGATGTTCTTCGAGTCTCCCAGTGTGGCACCTCTGGCACCAGCGGTCGAGACCTCTTTCCCAGGGGTGGTGAAGGTAGTTCATGGACCATTGACCGAGGCGCAAATTATTCAGCAGCTGCGGGAACTCGCTCCGGGTAATTTTCAGTGGTCGCTGCTCAAGCTAAATGATACGTCTTACAAAGTTGATTTTCCGTCTAAGGAGGATCAGTTGCGAATCCTCAAGTTCGGTATGAGCAAGGTCCCAGGCACTAGTTTTGTGTTGCAGTTTGATGAATGGAAAAAGAAAGAGCCGCAGGGCACGCCATTGAGGCAGATTTGGGTTCGTTTCTCCGGGGCGCCATCTGATCCCCTGGATAGCTTCTTGGTGACGTGGAGTTTGGGGTCTTTGATCGGTAAGACTGAACAGGTGGATATGCCATTCACTCGGGCCAACGGGGTGGCGCGTTTACTTGTCAGTGTGGCTAATATTGAGTTCTTGCCGAACGTGGTGCCTTGGACATACGATGGTGTTCTGTATCAGCTAGACGTTCTGTATGAGGATCCTAATTTGTTCGATGAGTTGGAGGATGATTTTCCTATGGACACGACTGAGGGAGGAGGTGCCCCGGGGAACCAGGATGATTTAGCTATGGGTGATGATGACGGGGCCAAGGAGCCGGTCGGTCCGACTGATTCTAGTGATACTGCTCCTGCTCGGTCATCTGGTGTGGCTCCGACGTCCACCTTGCAGCTTGGGTCCTTGGGACCGTTCTCTGCTCCACCTCGGCTTCGGGGCATCTATCCGGGTTCCGTGGATGCCGTGGCTCCCCTTTGTGCGCCGGCAGTTCTTGAGTTGGGAGATACCGAGGGGCAGGTGGCCCCTCCCACATCTCCTACCTCGCTGTTGGCTACCGTGGATGATGATATGCTTGCGGCTATGGCTAAAGGTGACGGGCAGGAGGCCCGGTCTCCTGTGATGACGACACCGACAGCGCACACGGAGGACTCGGCGTTCTCCCCCAGGTCGCCGCGCGCGGGAGGAGGGATGGCTCGGCAGGAGGCCGCCGTCACTCCATGCCCCGTTGCGGTGGGCGGGTCAAGTGATGCTCCCGTCTCACCGGCTTCTTCTTCGGAGCATCCTATGAGGGTATCCCCGGGCCCTCTTGCCGGCGGGTCGACCGTTGACACGCCACAGGAGCCGTCGCCGTGCTACTCGCCTGCTCCGGTGGCTACGGCCCAGGGTGCCGCTGTTGGGGGACGGGCAGGAGGCCTTTCCCCTACCAGAGCTTCACGCGAGGAGGTCATCGCCTTTGACGGTATCCCGGATCCTGCCTCCCAGGGGAGGCGGGTCAGCGGGAGGCTGCAGGAGCAGCCGGACACTGATGACATGCAGCTGAGGTGTGCTTTGAGAGCTGCCAAGCTGCGCGGCGTCGAGACCTCCACTGGTATGTCCGTTAATAAGTCCAATTCCATTTTGCATTTTACTGATGTTGAAATTATTCATAATGCAAATCAAATAGGATTTTCACTTGGTAATAATGATATTGAGATATCTAGGTCGGTTAATGACATTCTTGATTTGGAACCTGATCGTGCGGTAGACATGATCCGGCACATTGCTGCTGTTAAACCTATGAACGACTCGGAGATAGATGCGCTTGGGGTTAGGGTTCTTGATGGCTTGTGTGCCGATCTTAACCCTGCACTACACGAGACGGAGGAGGACACCATTCCTGAGGTGTCTCTTCATGTAGACGAGCCCGAGGCAATAGAAGCAGAGAATGACTATGCTGATCGGGCTGATGGTCTCCCTAAGCCAAAACGGACGTGGAAACGGAAGGTTTATCCCATCTCGGCAGCACGTAGGTGTTGGGGAACGTAGCAGAAATTCAAAATTTTCTACGCATCACCAAGATCAATCTATGGAGTAATGTAGCAACGAGGGGAAGGAGAGTGCATCTACATACCCTTGTAGATCGCTAAGCGGAAGCGTTCAAGTGAACGGGGTTGATGGAGTCGTACTCGTCGTGATCCAAATCACCGATGATCCTAGTGCCGAACGGATGACACCTCCGTGTTCAACACACGTACAGCCCGGTGACGTCTCCTACGCCTTGATCCAGCAAGGGGAGAAGGAGAGGTTGGGGAAGACTCCATCCAGCAGCAGCACGACGGCGTGGTGGTGGTGGAGGAGCGTGGTACTCCAGCAGGGCTTCGCTAAGCACTACGAGAGACGAGGAGGAAGAGAGGTAGGGCTGCGCCAAGAGGGCGAGGATCTCGTGTGTCTAGCAGCCTCCAATACCTCAAGTATATATAGGGGAAGGGGAGGGGCTGCGCCCCCACCTAGGGTTCCCTTCCTAGGGGTGGCGGCAGCCCCCAGATCCCATCTGGGTGGCGGCCACAAGGGGGAGAGGGGGAGGCGCACCTGGGGTGGGCCTTAGGGCCCATCTGCCCTAGGGTTTGCCCCCCTCCCCTCTTGGAGGCGCCTTGGGCCTTGGTGGGGGGGGGGGGGGCGCACCAGCCCACCAGGGGCTGGTCCCCTCCCACACTTGGCCCATGCAGCCCTCCGGGACTGGTGGCCCCACTTGGTGGACCACCGGGACCCTCCCGCTGGTCCCGGTACATTACCGATAAAACCCGAAACTTTTCCGGCGACCAAAACAGGACTTCCCATATATAAATCTTTACCTCCGGACCATTCCGGAACTCCTCGTGACGTCCGGAATCTCATCCGGGACTCCGAACAACATTCGGTAACCACGTATATCTATTCCCTATAACCCTAACCTTAAGTTTGTAGACCCTACGGGTTCGGGAACCATGCAGACATGACCGAGACACCTCTCCGGTCAATAACCAACAACGGGATCTGGATACCCATGTTGGCTCCCACATGCTCCATGATGATTTCATCGGATGAACCACGATGTCAAGGACTTCATCAATCCTGTATGCAATTCCCTTTGTCTAGCGGTACGATACTTGCCCGAGATTCGATCGTCGGTATCCCGATACCTTGTTCAATCTCGTTACCGGCAAGTCTCTTTACTCGTTCCGTAACACATCATCCCGTGATCAACTCCTTGATCACATTGTGCACATTATGATGATGTCCTACCGAGTGGGCCCAGAAATACCTCTCCGTCACACGGAGTGACAAATCCCAGTCTCGATTCGTGCCAACCCAACAGACACTTTCGGAGATACCTGTACTGTACCTTTATAGCCACCCAGTTACATTGTGACGTTTGGCACACCCAAAGCATTCCTACGGTATTCGGGAGTTGCACAATCTCATGGTCTAAGGAAATGATACTTGACATTAGAAAAGCTTTAGCATACGAACTACACGATCTTGTGCTAGGCTTAGGATTGGGTCTTGTCCATCACATCATTCTCCTAATGATGTGATCCCGTTATCAACGACATCCAATGTCCATGGTCAGGAAACCGTAACCATCTATTGATCAACGAGCCAGTCAACTAGAGGCTTACTAGGGACATGGTGTTGTCTATGTATCCACACATGTATCTGAGTTTCCTATCAATACAATTCTAGCATGGATAATAAACGATTATCATGAACAAGGAAATATAATAATAACCAATTTATTATTGCCTCTAGGGCATATTTCCAACAGTAGGAGTGCTAGGATCCGCATAGCAAAAAAAATTCATGATGAATTATGAGAGGCATTTTCTGGAATAGCAGAGGTCTTAGGGACTTGGCTAAAAGAAGATTTCTAGCGGAGGCTTTTCTCGAACATCATTTGGATTTTATTGCATTGTCGGAGACCTGAAGAAGCAACTTTACTTCACAATTTCTTGCCACTTTGTCCGGTGGGTAGATTTTGACTGGCACTACCTCCCCCCTCGAGGAAGATCCGGTGGGGTTTTACTTGGGGTTAAGTGCGATACGTTGGAAGTTCGGAGTGTAGTTTTGGGGGATTTTGCTGTCAAGTTTTGAGTTAGAACTAAGGCAGATGGGTTTGATTGGGCTCTGGTGGCGGTGTACGGAGCTGCGCAACCAGAGCTCAAGCCAGACTTTTTGGCGGATTTGGTTCGCATTTGTGGTAACGAACAGCTCCCCCTATTAGTAGGGGGGATTTCAACATTATCCATAGGAAGGACAAAAAGAATAATGACAATTTTGACGGCCGCTAGTCGTTCATGTTCAACACTATTATCGAAAGCTTGGATCTCAGAGAGATAGAGCTTTCGGGTAGGAAATTCACCTGGGCTAATTCGTTACTGGTCCCGACGTTTGAGAAACTTGACCGTGTCCTAGCCAGTGTCGAATGGGAACAGAAGTTTCCTTTGGTAACCGTGCAAGCCCTGACAAGAGGTGTCTCTGATCATACCCCATTACTAGTCGATTCAGGAGAGCAAACTTTTGTGGGCAACAAGAACATTTTCTCTTTTGAACTTGCCTGGTTTGAAAGAGAAGGGTTCCTCGAGTTGTTAGCTCGGGAGTGGGCTAAAGACTCAGAAGGAAGGACTCCTATCGAGCGATGGCAATGCAAGATTCGTCATCTCCGAAGGTTCCTTCGAGGTTGGGCTAAGCACACGCATGGTATTTATAAGGCGGAGAAGGAGGGACTTCTTCTACTTATTCAAAACCTTGAAGTTAAAGCTGAAACATCTATCTTGGATTCCAGTGAGTTGGAGACAAAGATAGAGGCGGAGATGCGTCTTAAACAGCTTCTTCGAGAGGAGGAATTGAAGTGGGCGTTGCGTGCTAAAGTTCGCAAGATAGTACAAGGCGAGGACAATACTCAATTCTTTCATAAGATTGCTAATGGGAAGCATCGTAAAAAGAGAATTTTCTAGCTAGAACAAGACGAGGGGACGATAGTTGGTCAAGACAATCTAAAAGTCTATATTACCAATTATTATAAGCAGTTGTTTGGTCCCCCAGAAGAGAATTTTGTGTCCTTAGATGAGTCTAGGGTTGAGGATGTTCCTCAACTTGAGACTGCCGAGAATGAGCTCCTGACTGCTCCTTTCTCTGAGAAAGAGGTGTTTGAAGCTATTGCACAAATGGAGAATAATAAGGCTCCAGGACCAGATGGGTTCCCGCCGGAGTTTTACAAAAAGTGCTGGCATTGTATTAAGGGAGATTTGATGCCCATGTTCCACGAGTTTTTTGAGGGATAGCTCCAGTTGTTTAAGCTGAATTTTGGAACAATAACTCTTCTTCCTAAGAAGATCGACGCTGCTCGCATTGAGCAGTCCAGACCCATATGCCTGCTTAATGTGAGTTTCAAAATTTTCACCAAGGTCGGGACTGTTGGGGAACGTAGTAATTTCAAAATTTTCCTACGCACACGCAAGATCATGGTGATGCATAGCAACGAGGGGAGAGTGTGATCTACGTACCTTGTAGATCAACAATGGAAGCGTCTAGTTGATGTAGTCGTACGTCTTCATGGCCCGACCGATCAAGCACCGAAACTACGGCACCTCCGAGTTTTAGCACACGTTCAGCTCGATGACGATCCCCGGACTCCGATCCAGCAAAGTGTCGGGGAAGAGTTCCGTCAGCACGACGGCCTGGTGATGATCTTGATGTACTACTGCTGCAGAGCTTCGCCTAAGCACCGCTACAATATTATCGAGGACTATGGTGGCTGGGGGCTCCGCACACGGCTAAGGAATAGATCACGTGGATCAACTTGTGTCTATGGGGTGCCCCTTGCCTCAGTATATAAAGGATGGAGGAGGAGGAGGCCGGCCAAGGAGAGGCGCGCCAGGATGTGGAGTCCTACTAGGACTCCAAGTCCTAGTAGGAGTCCACCAAGAGGGGAGGAAGGGAGAAGGAAGTGGAGGAGAAGGAGAGGTGGCCGGCCCCCTTTTCCCTAGTCCAGTTCGGACTAGAGGGGAGGGGGGCGCAGCAGCCCCTTGGCCCTTTTTTCTCTTCCCACTAAAGCCCATCAAGGCCCATTGCTTCTCCCGTAACTACCCGGTACTCCGAAAAATACCCGAATCACTCGGAACCTTTCCGATGTCCGAATATAGTCGTCCAATATATCAATCTTCACGTTTCGACCATTTCGAGACTCCTCGTCATGTCCCCGATCTCATCCGGGACTCCGAACTCCTTCGTTACATCAAAACTCATAAACTCATAATATAACTGTCATCGAAACCTTAAGCGTGCGGACCCTACGGGTTCGAGAACAATGTAGACATGACCGAGACACGTCTCCGGTCAATAACCAATAGCGGGACCTGGATGCCCATATTGGCTCCTACATATTCTACGAAGATCTTTATCGGTCAGACCGCATAACAACATACGTTGTTCCCTTTGTCATCGGTATGTTACTTGCCCGAGATTCGATCATCGGTATCCAATACCTAGTTCAATCTCGTTACTGGCAAGTCTCTTTACTCGTTCTGTAATACATCATCCCGCAATTAACTCATTAGTTGCAATGCTTGCAAGGCTTAAGTGATGTGCATTACCGAGAGGGCCCAGAGATACCTCTTCGACAATCGGAGTGACAAATCCTAATCTCGAAATATGCCAACCCAACATGTACCTTTGGAGACACCTGTAGAGCTCCTTTATAATCACCCAGTTACGTTGTGACGTTTGGTAGCACACAAAGTGTTCCTCCGGCAAACGGGAGTTGCATAATCTCATAGTCATAGGAACATGTATAAGTCATGAAGAAAGCAATAGCAACATACTAAACGATCGGGTGCTAAGCTAATGGAATGGGTCATGTCAATTAGATCATTCAACTAATGATGTGATCCCGTTAATCAAATAACAACTCTTTGTCCATGGTTAGGAAACATAACCATCTTTGATTAATGAGCTAGTCAAGTAGAGGCATACTAGTGACACTTTGTTTGTCTATGTATTCACACAAGTATTATGTTTCCGGTTAATACAATTCTAGCATGAATAATAAACATTTATCATGATATAAGGAAATAAATAATAACTTTATTATTGCCTCTAGGGCATATTTCCTTCAGTCTCCCACTTGCACTAGAGTCAATAATCTAGTTCACATCGCCATGTGATTTAACAGCAATAGTTCACATCACCATGTGATTAACACCCATAGTTCACATCGATATGTGATCAACACCCAAAGGGTTTACTAGAGTCAATAATCTAGTTCACATCGCTATGTGATTAACACCCAAAGAGTACTAAGGTGTGATCATGTTTTGCTTGTGAGATAATTTTAGTCAACGGGTCTGTCACATTCAGATCCGTAAGTATTTTGCGAATTTCTGTGTCAACAATGCTCTGCACGGAGCTACTCTAGCTTATTGCTCCCACTTTCAATATGTATCTAGATTGAGACTTAGAGTCATCCAGATCTGTGTCAAAACTTGCATCGACGTAACCCTTTATGACGAACCTTTTGTCACTTCCATAATCGAGAAACATATCCTTATTCCACTAAGGATAATTTTGACCGCTGTCCAGTGATCTACTCCTAGATCAATATTGTACTCCCTTGCCAAACTCAGTGGTAGGGTATACAATAGATCTGGTACACAACATGACATACTTTGTAGAACCTATGGCTGAGGCATAGGGAATGACTTTCATTCTCTTTCTATCTTCTGCCGTGGTTGGGCTTTGAGTCTTACTCAATTTCACACCTTGTAACACAGGCAAGAACTCTTTCTTTGACTGCTCCATTTTGAACTACTTCAAAATCTTGTCAAGGTTTGTACTTATTGAAAAAATGTATCAAGCGTCTTGATCTATCTCTATAGATCTTGATTCCCAATATATAAGCAGCTTCACTGAGGTCTTTCTTTGAAAAACTCCTTTCAAACACTCCTTTATGCTTTGCAGAATAATTCTACATTATTTCCGATCAACAATATGTCATTCACATATACTTATCAGAAATGCTATAGTGCTCCCACTCACTTTCTTGTAAATACAGGCTTCACCGCAAGTCTGTATAAATCTATATGCTTTGATCAACTTATCAAAGCGTATATTCCAACTCCGAGATTCTTGCACCAGTCCATAGATGGATCGCTGGAGCTTGCTTATTTAGTTAACACCTTTAGGATCGACAAAACCTTCTAGTTGCATCGTATACAACTCTTCTTTAGTAAATCCATTAAGGAATGTAGTTTTGTTTATCCATTTGCCAGATTTCATAAAATGCGGCAATTGCTAACATGATTCGGACAGACTTAAGCATAGATACGAGTGAGAAAATCTCATCGTAGTCAACACCTTGAACTTGTCGAAAACCTTTTGCGACAATTCTAGCTTTGTAGATAGTAACACTACTATCACCGTCCGTCTTCCTCTTGAAGATCCATTTATTTTCTATGGCTTGCCGATCATCGGGCAAATCCACCAAAGTCCATACTTTGTTCCCATACATGGATCATATCTCAGATTTCATGGCCTCAAACCATTTCGCAGAATCTGGGCTCATCATCGCTTCCTCATAGTTCGCAAGTTCGTCATGGTCTAGTAACATGACTTCCAGAACAGGATTACCGTACCACTCTGGTGCGGATCTCACTCTGGTTTACCTACGAGATTTGGTAGTAACTTGATCTGAAGTTACATGATCATCATCATTGGCTTCCTCACTAATTGGTGTAGTAGTCACAGAAACAGATTTCTGTGATGAACTACTTTCCAATAAGGGAGCAGGTACAGTTACCTCATCAAGTTCTACTTTCCTCCCACTCACTTCTTTCGAGAGAAACTCCTTCTCTAGAAAAACTCCGAATTTAGCAACAAAAGTCTTGCCTTCGGATCTGTGATAGAAGGTGTATCCAAGAGTTTCCTTTGGATATCCTATGAAGATTTACTTCTCCGATTTAGGTTCGAGCTTATCATGTTGAAACTTTTTTCACATAAGCATCGCAGTCCCAAACTTTAAGAAACGACAGCTTAGGTTTCTTACCAAACCATAGTTCATATGGTGTCGTCTCAACGGATTTAGATGGTGCCCTATTTAACGTGAATGCAGCTGTCTCTAATGCATAACCCCAAAGCGATAGTGGTAGATCGGTAAGAGACATCATAGATTGCACTATATCCAATAAAGTACGGTTATGACGTTCGGACACACCATTATGCTGTGGTGTTCCATGTGGCATGAGTTTGTGAAACTATTCCACATTGTTTTAATTGAAGACCAAACTCGTAACTCAAATATTTGTCTCCGCGATCAGATTGTAGAAACTTTATTTTCTTGTCACGATGATTTTCCACTTCACTCTGAAATTCTTTGAACTTTTCAAATGTTTTAGACTTATGTTTCATCAAGTAGATATACCCATATCTGCTCAAATCATCTGTGAAGTTCAGAAAATAACGATACTTGCCGTGAGCCTTAACACTAATCGGACCGCATACATCAGTATGTATTATTTCCAATAAGTCAGTTGCTCGCTCCGGAGAACGGAGTCTTAGTCATCTTGCCCATGAGGCATGGTTCGCAAGCATCAAGTGATTCATAATCAAGTGATTCCAAAATCCCATCACCATGGAGTTTCTTCATGCGCTTTACACCAATATGACCTAAACGGCAGTGCTACAAATAAGTTGCACTATCATTATTAACTTTGCATCTTTTGGTTTCAATATTATGATTATGTGTATCACTACGATCAAGATCCAACGAACTATTTTCATTGGGTGTGTAACCATATAAGGTTTTATTCATGTAAACATAACAACAATTTATTCTCTTACTTAAATGAATAACCGTATTACAATAAACATGATCAAATCATATTCATGCTCAACGTAAATACCAAATAACACTTATTCAGGTTCAACACTAATCCCGAAAGTATAGGGAGTGTGCGATGATGAACATATCAATCTTGGAAGCACTTCCAACACACATCGTCACTTCACCCTTAACTAGTCTCTGTTTATTCTACAACTCCCGTTTCGAGTTACTAATCTTAGCAACTGAATTAGTATCAAATACTGAGGGGTTGCTATAAACACTAGTAAAGTACACATCAATAACATGTATATCAAATATACTTATGTTCACTTTGCCATCCTTCTTATCTGCCAATCACTTGGGGTAGTTCCGCTTCCAGTGACCAGTCCCTTTTGCAGTAGAAGCACTTAGTCTCAGGCTTAGGATCAGACTTGGGCTTCTTCACTTTGAGCAACAACTTGCTTGCTGTTCTTTTTGAAGTTCCCCTTCTTCCCTCTGCCCTTTTCTTGAAACTAGTGGTCTTGTCTACCATCAACACTTGATGTTTTTCTCGATTTCTACCTTCATCAATTTCCGCATTACGAAGAGCTTGGGAATCGTTTCCATTATCCCTTGCATATCATAGTTCATCACGAAGTTCTACTAACTTGGTGATGGTGACTAGAGAATTCTGTCAATCACTATCTTATCTGGAAGATTAACTCCCACTTGATTCAAGCGATTGTAGTACTCAGACAATCTGAGCACATGCTCACTAGTTGAGCGATTCTCCTCCATCTTTTGGCTATAGAACTTGTTGGAGACTTCATATCTCTCAACTCGGGTATTTGCTTGAAATATTAACTTCAACTCCTGGAACATCTCATATGCTCCATGACGTTCAAAACGTCTTTGAAGTCCCGATTCTAAGTCATTAAGCATGGTGCACTAAACTATCAAGTAGTCATCATATTGAGCTAGCCAAACGTTCATAACGTCTGCATCTGCTCCTGCAATAGGTCCGTCACCTAGCGGTGCATCAAGGACATAATTCTTCTGTGCAGCAATCAGGATAAACCTCAGATCACGGATCCAATCCGCATCTTTGCTACTAACATTTTTCAACACAATTTTCTCTAGGAACATATCAAAATAAACACAGGGAAGCAACAACGCGAGCTATTGATCTACAACATGATTTGCAAAATACTACCAGGACTAAGTTCATGATAAATTTAAGTTCATTTTAATCATATTACTTCAGAACTCCCACTTAGATAGACATCCCTCTAATCCTCTAAGTGATCACGTGATCCAAATCAACTAAACCATGTCCGATCATCACGTGAGATGGAGCAGTTTCATTGGTGAACATCACTATGTTGATCATATCTACTATATGATTCACGCTCGACCTTTCGGTCTCCGTGTTCCGAGGCCATATCTGTATATGCTTGGCTCGTCAAGTATAACCTGAGTATTCCGCGTGTGCAACTGTTTTGCACCCGTTGTATTTGAACGTAGAGCCTATCACACACGATCATCACGTGGTGTCTCAGCATGAAGAACTTTCGCAACGGTGCATACTCAGGGAGAACACTTCTTGATAATTAGTGAGAGATCATCTTAAAATGCTACCGTCAAACTAAGCAAAATAAGATGTATAAAAGATAAACATCATATGCAATCAAAATATGTGACATGATATGGCCATGATCATCTTGTGCCTTTGATCTCCATCTCCAAAGCATTGTCATGATCTCCATCGTCACCGGCATGACACCATGATCTCCATCATCTTGATCTATATCAATGTGTCGTCACATGGTCGTCTCGCCAACAATTGCTCTTGCAACTATTGCTATCGCATAGCGATAAAGTAAAGCAATTATTGGGCACTTGCATCTTATGCAATAGAGAGACAACCATAAGGATTTTGACAGTTGCTGATAACTTCAACAAAACATGATCATCTCATACAACAACTTATATCTCATCACGTCTTGACCATATCACATCACAACATGCCCCGCAAAAACAAGTTAGACGTCCTCTATTTTGTTGTTGCAAGTTTTATGTGGCTGCTACGGGCTTAAGCAAGAACCAATCTCACCTACGCATCAAAACCACAACGATAGTTTGTCAATTTGACTCCGTTTTAACCTTCGCAAGGACCGGGCGTAGCCACACTCGGTTCAACTGAAGTTGGAGAAACAGTCACCCGAAAGTCACCTATGTGCAAAGCACGTCGGGGAAACCGGTCTCGCGTAAGCGTACGCGTAATGTCGGTCCGGGCCGCGTCATCCAACAATACCGCCGAACCAAAGTATGACATGCTGGTAGGCAGTATGACTTATATCGCCAACAACTCACTTGTGTTCTACTCGTGCATATAACATCAAACCATAAAACCTAGGCTCGGATGCCACTCTTGGGGAATGTAGTAATTTCAAAATTTTCCTACGCACACGCAAGATCATGGTGATGCATAGCAATGAGGGGAGAGTGTGATCTACATACCTTGTAGATCAACAACGGAAGCGTTTGGTTGATGTAGTCGTACGTCTTCACGGCCTGACCGATCAAGCACCGAAACTACGGAACCTCCGAGTTTTAGCACACGTTCAGCTCGATGACGATCCCCGGACTCCGATCCAGCAAAGTGTCGGGGAAGAGTTCCGTCAGCACGACGGCGTGGTGACGATCTTGATGTACTACTGCTGCAGAGCTTCGCCTAAGCACCGCTACAATATTATCGAGGACTATGGTGGCTGGGGGCGCCGCACACGGCTAAGGAATAGATCACGTGGATCAACTTGTGTCTATGGGGTGCCCCTTGCCTCAGTATATAAAGGATGGAGGAGGAGGAGGACGGCCAAGGAGAGGCGCGCCAGGATGTGGAGTCCTACTAGGACTCCAAGTCCTAGTAGGAGTCCACCAAGAGGGGAGGAAGGGAGAAGGAAGTGGAGGAGAAGGAGAGGTGGCCGGTGTCGTGGTTCTAACTCTGACAATGATGTAGGGGGTGAATATGGAGAGGCTAGATCTTAGCTATTGGGAAGTTGTTACACGCGAGGTTTACGAGTTCAGGCCCTTCTCGGAGGAAGTAATAGCCCTACATCTCGGAGCCCGGAGGCGGTCGACTGGATTATGCGTGTATGGATTACAGGGGTGCGAACCCTTCATACTGAGGAGGGGGTGGCTTATATAGAGTTTGCCGCCCCCCTCCTGCCCTCAGTAATGCAGGGTTTAAGATACATTTAAGATTGGGCGTTACTGGTAACGCCTCTAATAAAGTGCTATAATGACCATGAAGACTACTTAATAGCTGACCGTTTGCCTACGGAGTGACTGTAGGTCTCCTGGCAGTCGGGTGATTAGCTTCATGGTCGAGTGGTAGCTTCTTGGTCGAGTGTCTTGAACCTGTCGAGTGGGATACCTTCAAGTCGATTGATAGGTGATTTCTTCTAGGGATGTCCTTGGGTAGGGCTCTTTGGACGGGTCCGTGCCCCTACCCTAGGTACATAGCTTCATCATTAGCCCCCGAATGGATCGAGGTTAGAGTGAGGAAAGAGTTGGGGATACTTTCCGACTGGTTCTTCGGGGCTATATCAGTGCCTTGTTTAGGGTTAGTTGTCATGGATGATGTCATCAACCTCTTTCAGTCGCCTTGATCCATTCCAGGCCTTTCGTCGAGTGAATATCTTTGCTTGCGACATGCCGGGTGTTGGTGCGAGCAGGATACTCTATTTTTGGCAAGTGGTTCTGCGTCCCGCGGATCTCACGGGGTTCGGATTTTGGGAAGCGCGCGGGACGGGGGCAGCCGCAGTAATCGGAAGTGATAAAGTGGAAACTCCTCGATCCTCGCGTCGCCTTTTTCGCCACGTACTGCGCGTGCGTCTGCTGCGGGATTTGACTGGACTGCCTGGGCCTACCAGTCAGCCACTCGGGAGCGGCCCCTTATAAGTTGCTGGCTCGGGGTTTCCAAGCCGTGCGCTTCTCTTCTTCTTCCTTCTTCCTCTCTCCCTTCGCCAGCCCTCCCGTGACCTTCGGCCGTACCCTAGCGCCGTTAGCCCGTGTGAGACCTCGCCGGCGACGATGGTGAAGGGCAAGACCACTGCTTTGGAGCGCGCGAAGAAGGTGGCGGCAGCGGGGAAAGGAAAGAGGTTTGCATGAGGCGGATATTCCTCCCGGACCACCCTACCCAAGGGTTGGATTCAGGGCGACTGGATGCCATCGGTGCTCCGGCAGGAAGATCTCGACGACATGGTCGAGGAAGGAGCCATTCCCCATGAGGCTGCGCGTCTCCCGGGGAGGGAGATCGAACCTCAACCCCGCGACGGTGAGTGCGTGCTCCTCGCCACCCACATTGACCGAGGGTTTTCTCTGCCTCCCCATCCATTCTTCCGGAGCTTCTTGAATTTCTTCGGAGCGCAGCTCCATCACTTTACCCCCAACTCCATAGTCTATCTTGCCGCGTTCATTTCCATGTGCGAGGCCTTCCTGGGTTGCCGTCCGCATTGGGGGCTTTTCAAGCATATTTTTACTTGCCGCTCTCAGTCGGTTAAAAAGGCCAAGTCGAGTGATGAGAAGACGCAAGTGATCCAGCTGTGCGGGGGCCTGGTGATCCAGACGAGGGGGAAGAGCTGTTTCCCCTCTATCACCTTCCCGGAGTCGGTCCGCGGCTGGCAGTCGACCTGGTTCTACTGCCAGGACCAGGCGACCCCCGGACAGTCGACTGGTCTTCCTCCTTTTTCCCTTGATCGAGCCGAGAAGCCCGTCTCTCTGAAAGTCACGCCGGAGGAAAGGGCCCAAGTCAAGGTATTGGCGGGTCGAGTGGTTGAGCTTGTCCGTGAGGGGGTGACTGGGATGGACCTGTTAGAGGTCTTTCTCCAGAGGCGCATCCAACCGCTCCAGGCGCGAGACCACCCGATGTGGCTGTATTCTGGCCTTGACGACACCACTCGGATCCACCCGGAGGAGGTCACCGACGAGATGCTGGAGGGGTGGCTGTCAAGCATCACGGGGAACAAAGACAACCCCCGAGGAGCCAGAAGGGTAATTCCACTCGACAACTCATATGAAGTGGATCAGGTATGTCTTTGTGTCGGATATCTGACCTTCTGTATTGGTCTTCTTCGGGTAAGTCGATTGACTGTCGTCCTGTCTGTTGTCTTCCAGGCGACCACTGAGATGTACTCGACGCCCAACGGGGCACAAGGGTCGACTGAGGAAGGTGAGGGGAGCGGAGGCGAGAGCGGGGACGACCAGGGCGAGTGGGAGTCCGACGGTGAGGGAGAGGAAGGCGACGACATCTTCTCCAGCGAAGAGGAGGAGGAGGCTGAACCCTCCCGCCCGGAGGGGCGATCCAAGCTCACCCACGATCCAGCGCAGGAACGTGGCAAGGCGACTGCTCCTGTTGGGCAGTCGTCGAAACGCCCTCGGACTTCTTCTCCTCCGCCGACCGGGAAGGCTCCCAAGCACCCACGAGTGACGCCATCCAAGCCGCCCAAGGCCTTGCCCAAGATGAAGATAGCTGTTCCCACCATTTCCGGGTAACAATAACACTTGCTTTCCTTTGTCGACTGTGGACGGATCCTTGGTCGATTCACTGGGCCAACTGACTAACTTTCGAGAGTTGCAGTGGTGCAACTTCTGAGGTCTCCGCCAGGAACGACGACCAAGAGATGGAGGATGCTGTCACCTCCAACCCTGGTACGATCACTGACGTCCTGCTTTCGAGTCGACTGAAACTTTATTGCGACTCTGGTCGATTCAATGTTTTCCTTGCAGCTCCTCCTCATGTTATTGACCTCCCGGACGACGACGACAACGAACCACTGAGGGTGAAGAGGAATAAGAAGGCGTTGGCTGGCAAGACTCCGCAATCCACTCCGGCGCCTGAGGCCGTAGTTTGGGATGATGGCGAACCCACTCGGGCTTCCGTGACTTTCGCTGTTCCTCTGACGAGTGTGCGGCCTTCAGCGTCGACTGCGGATCCGTCTTCGCTTTTTGCTCCGTACCCCGTCCCTGAGGACCAAGCGGCTGCTGCGAAGGAGGCTGTACGCTAGGCTGGAATCATGATGGAGCAGGTGAAAGTGGCTCGGGAGGCTTGCCAGGCGGCTTATGACGCAAGCTCGGCTCTTCAGAGCAATGTCCAGGTCAGTCGACTTCAACACTTGGTCTGTTTCGATATGTCCTTTGAAGAATCTCTTTTCCGAAGATCTTTAAGTTTGTACACCCAGTGGGTGTGTTTGCCAATTCTTGGACGAGTGGGGGCATGCTAAGTGCACCCACTGGGTGTAGTCCCCGAGACTACGGTGGACTGCTGGCAGTCGACTGTAGTCTTTAAATTGAGTCGTTGTAGTTGAGTTTCTTCGCTCTGTCTGATCGGGTCATGTCGAATGGAACGGTATCCCGTCGACTACGGGCAGTCGACGTCTTTCTCTCTTTTTTTACTGTGGGGGCACGCTGAGTGCACCCACTGGGTGTAGTCCCCGAGGCTACTGTCAAATGTTTCGCTTCGACTGTAGTCTTAGAAACTCCATTATTGTCTCTTAGCTGCTCGGAAGCAACTTGTCTTGGACTCGACTTCAGGGGTTGGTCGGGTGGGATAGGAACCGGTGGGGGCACGCTAAGTGCACCCACTGGGTGTAGTCCCCGAGACTATGGTGGACTGCTGGCAGTCGACCGTAGTCTTAGTATTTATTGCCTTTGTTGCTTTTTTTTACTGAAATTGTAACTCCTCCCCTTTGACTTCAGAGATCTTGTGATCTTGGAACCCGCTTGGCTGACTTGGAGAAGCAGCAAATTCAAATGAACCTTGATCTGGAGCTGGCCAGGACAGAGCTGCAGAAGGTCAGAGACGGCGCCGCAGGTAAGACGCCTTTGTCGACTGGTTAGTTTTTAGGCTTGAGTATCTTTTCGCTTTCTCCGACTCAATCATCATTTTTTGCAGAAAAATTGAAAGAAGCTATGGCGAAGAAGGATCAGGACTTGGCTGCTGCCCGTAAGGAGGCTGACGACAAGACTGCTCTGGCCACACAGAAGCTGGCTTCGGTCGACCAATTGGAAAAAGAGAATACCAGGTTGCAGACTGCTCTGAGTGAAGCCAACAGGTTGACTGCAAATTGGAAGAAGGAGAACCTCCTCTTGGACGAGAAGATGGAAGGCATCGCTCGTAGGAGGGACGACCTGGAGGGCTACTTGAGGAGTTTTGCCAAGAAGTTGTACATCAAGCTCGAAGGTGCACATTCAGTTCCGACTGTTTCTTTTTGTGTCGACTCAGTTTTACGAAATTTAACTTATCCTTGGGTCGTGTAGAACTTTGCCAGAACTTTGAAGAGGAGACTGGGCGGATCGAAACAGGTTTGGATCCAATCAACTCTCCGGTGAAAGATGAAGCTGCCATGAACCTGCTCCGACTGGAATCTCGTGTTGATGGCGTCGTGGATTACTTGGCTCGACTGAAGGTTGCCATGACGCGGATCGACCCGATGCTTTGGCCAGAGTCTACGCTCCAGAATGACCTCGAGTCTCTGATGACTCGACTCAACGGAATCCCTGACCGAGTGCAGGAGTGGAAGAAGTCTTCAGCTCGGTGTGGCGCTGACATGGCTCTGTCTCTGGTCCGCGTCCATTGCAAGGAGGTGCGGGAGGAGAAGCTGGCCGCCATCCAAGTCGCCAACACGAGGAAGCACAGCTTCCAGGATTTCATGGAGACATTTATTGCTGCTGCTACCCGTATCGCATACGGGATCGACTTGGATGAGTTTGTCGCCCCTACCAGTCCTCCTCCTCCTGAGGAATGAAAAAACTTGCCTCAGAATGCCGAGTGTATTTTGTAATCCGTTAAACTCTGCCTTAAATTTGCCTCGGGATGCCGAGTGGACTTGTAACAGTTGAACTTTGCCGAGCCACGGGCTCGAGTACTTTGAGGTCTGGGACCTTTTAGGCTTTATCCGAAATCGATTTCTCGTTGGGCATCTTCATGATTTGATTCGTCGAGTGAAACTTGATCTTCACTCGGAATGAACTTAGGTGAGCACTGGGCTGCAGCTAAGCCCCCGAGTGGGAGGTTTGCTCTCCACTTGGTAGGATTTTTAAACACTTAGGCGAGTGCTGGACTGCAGCTAAGCCCCCGAGTGGGAGGTTTGCTCTCCACTCGGTAGGATTTTTAAACACTTAGGCAAGCACTGGGCTGCATCTAAGCCCCCGAGTGGGAGGTTTTCTCTTCAGTCGGTAGGATTTTTTCAAACTTAGGCGAGCACCGGACTGCAGCTAAGTCTCTAAGTAAGAGGACTTAGGCGAGTGGTGGACTCCAGCTAAGCCTCCAAGTGGGAGGATCGCTCTCCACTCGATAGGATTTTTTCAAACTTAGGCAAGTGTCGGACTGCAGCTAAGTCCCCGAGTGGGAGGTTTGCTCTTCACTCGGTAGGATTTTTTCAAACTTAGGCGAGCGCCGGACTGCAGCTAAGTCTCTAAGTAAGAGGACTTAGGCGAGTGCTGGACTGCAGCTAAGCCTCCGAGTGGGAGGATCGCTCTCCACTCGGTAGGATTTTTTCAAACTTAGGCGAGTGCCGAACTGCAGCTAAATCCCTAAGTGAGAGAACTTAGGCGAGTGCTGGACTGCAGCTAAGCCCCCGAGTGGGAGGATCGCTCTCCCCTCGGTAGGATTTTTAAACACTTAGGCGAGCACTGGGCTGCAGCTAAGCCTCCGAGTGGGAGGTTTGCTCTTCACTCGGTAGGATTTTTTCAAACTTAGGCGAAACGGATTCGCAGCTAAGTCACCCACTGGGGGATTTTGTATGTAAACAATAGTGACAACAATTAATGGAACACTCTTGCCTTTGATAAAAACGAACTGCAGGAACTTTTCTTATTACAACTCGTCCAAGGGAGAGCTCAAGTGTAAAAGGGGCGGAGTAGTTCCGCATTCCAAGCTCGAGGCTCGTTGATCTGGCGATCAACGTTGTAGAGGTGATACGCTCCATTGTGGAGGACTCTGGTGATGATGAAGGGGCCTTCCCAAGTAGGAGCAAGCTTGTGTGGTTTCTGTTGATCCACTCGGAGGACCAAATCTCCTTCTTGGAAGGCTCGACTCTTCACATTCCGGGCGTGGAATCGACGCAAGTCTTGCTGATAAATGGTCGATCTGATCATGGCCATCTCCCTCTCTTCTTCTAGGAGGTCGACTGCGTCTTGCCGGGCCTGTTCTGCTTCATCTTCGGTGTAAAGCTCGACTCGGGGCGCGTTGTGAAGAAGATCACTTGGCAGAACTGCTTCGGCTCCATAAACCAGAAAGAATGGAGTTCTTCCAGTCGACCGGTTAGGGGTGGTCCTCAATCCCCACAGAACTGACAGAAGCTCGTCGACCCAAGCACCTGCCGCGTGCTTGAGATCACGCATCAGCCGAGGCTTCAGTCCTTTGAGAATCAAACCATTTGCTCTTTCAGCTTGTCCATTCGACTGAGGATGCGCGACCGACGCGTACTCGACTCGTGTGCCTTGAGAGGCGCAAAAAGCTCTGAACTGGTCCGAATCAAAGTTTGACCCATTGTCAGTGATGATGCTATGAGGGACTCCATATCTGAATGTTAGTCCTCTGACAAAACTGATGGCAGTGCCAGCGTCGAGGTTCTTGATAGGCTTGGCTTCAATCCATTTGGTGAACTTGTCGACTGCCACAAGCACATGCGTGAATCTGCTCCTGCCTGCTCTCAGTGGACCAACCATGTCTAGTCCCCAGACAGCAAAGGGCCAGACGAGTGGAATGGTCTTCAGGGCTGATGCAGGCTTGTGTGACATGTTGGAGTAGAACTGGCAGCCTCCACACTTGTCGACTATTTCTTTCGCCATCTCATTTGCTCTAGGCCAGTAAAATCCCGCTCGGTATGCTTTAGCCACAATGGTCCGAGAGGACGCATGGTGGCCACAGGTCACCGAGTGGATATCATCAAGGATCATCCGACCTTCTTCTGGTGTTATGCATTTCTGACCGATTCCAGTCGCGCTTTCTCTATACAACTGCCCCTTTATGACTGTGAAGGCCTTGGATCGGCGGATGATCTGTCGAGCCTCTTCTTCGTCCTCTGGGAGCTCTTTCCTTAGGATATACGCGATGTACGGTATCGTCCAGTCGAGAGTGATTGCCAAGACTTCCATGATCAGGTCGATCATAGCAGGAACTTCGACTTCAGTCGGATCTGTAGCACTTTTCGGTTGTGGGGCTTCTTCTGTGCAAGGATCCTCCTGGACTGACGGTGAGCGGATGTGCTCCAGAAACACATTGCTGGGAATGGCTTCTCTCTTGGAGCCTATCTTTGCCAGATCATCAGCTGCTTGATTTTTCAGTCGGGGGATGTGATGAAGCTCTAACCCCTCGAATTTCTTTTCTAGCTTTCTCACCGCATTTCAATAACCAGTCATAGCCAGACTTCTGACGTCCCACTCCTTCATCACCTGATTAACCACCAAATCTGAGTCGCCATAGACCATGAGGCGACGAACGCCGAGTGAAATGGCCATGCGCAACCCATACAGAAGTGCTTCATACTCTGCTTCATTGTTGGAGGAATCAAAGTGAATCTGGAGAACGTATCTGAGCTTATCTCCTCGGGGGGAGACTGGAACTACCCCAGCACCAGAACAATTCAGCATCTTAGATCCATCGAAGAACATGGTCCAGTGCTCCGAGTGAACTTGAGTCGGAAGTTGCTGTTCAATCCACTCGGCGACGAAATCTGCAATTGCTTGGGACTTGATAGCCTTCTTTGCTTCAAACTTGATATCTAAGGGAAGGAGTTCAATCGCCCACTTGGCCACTCGACCGGTTGCATCTCTGTTATGCAGAATCTCTGACAATGGGGCGTCGCTGACGACTGTAATGGAGTGGTCAGAGAAGTAATGCGCAACCTTCTTCGTGGTTATGTAAATCCCATATACAAGCTTCTGGTAGTGAGGGTATCTTTGTTTTGAAGGGGTCAAAACTTTAGACAGATAATAGACTGGGCGCTGAACTCTGAAGGCCTTTCCTTCTTCTTCCCGCTCGACCGTGAGTACTGTACTGACAACTTGTCCCGTGGCCGCAATGTACAGCAGCAGAGGCTCTTTGCTGATTGGGGCAGCAAGCACCGGCTGGGTGGAGAGCAGAGCTTTGAGTTCTGCAAACGCTGCGTCAGCTTCTGGAGTCCACTCGAACTTGTCAGACTTCTTCATCGGTCGGTAAAGAGGCAACGCTTTCTCACCGAGTCGAGAAATGAATCGACTTAGAGCGGCCAAGCAACCTGTGAGCTTCTGGACATCGTGTATACGCACGGGGCGCTTCATCCGTTGTATGGTGCCAACTTTCTCGGGGTTAGCGTCGATTCCTCGTTCGGAAACAAGAAAATCGAGTAACTTTCCACCTGGAACTCCGAATGTGCATTTTGATGGATTGAGCTTGATATCATATCTCCTGAGGTTAGCAAAGGTTTCAGCAAGGTCAGTTAGTAGGTCGGAACCTTTCCGTGACTTAACCACAATATCATCCATGTATGCTTCTATGTTCCGACTGATCTGAGTGAGCAAACACTTCTGAATCATCCTCATGAACATGGCTCCAGCATTCTTGAGGCCGAAGGGCATGGTGACATAACAGAAGCACCCAAATGGGGTGATGAAAGCCATTTTGATCTCGTCAGGTCCATACAGACGGATCTGATGGTACCCTGAATAAGCATCTAGAAAAGACAAACGCTCACACCCACGGTCGAGTCCACTATCTGGTCGATGCGGGGGAGAGGGAAATGATCTTTCGGGCAGGCCCGATTGATATGTTTGAAATCAATGCATATGCGAAGTGACTTGTCCTTTTTGGGGACCATGACGACATTGGCGAGCCACTCGGAGTGGTAAATCTCTCGGATGAACTCCGCTGCTAAGAGCCGAGCCACCTCCTCGCCAATGGATTTCCTCTTCTGGATGGCGGACCGTCGAAGATGTTCTTTCACAGGCTTGAACTTCGGGTCAACTCGCAGACGGTGCTCAGCCAGCCCCCTGGGAACTCCAGGCATGTCAGAAGGCTTCCATGCGAAGACGTCCCAGTTCTCACGGAGGAACTGGATGAGCGCTTCTCTCTATTTGGAGTCGAGCGTCGTCGAGATGTGAGTCGGAACGACGTCGGGGTCGGTCGGGTGAATGTGAGCCGTCTTTGTTTCACTAGTCGACTGAAAAGCTGACTCTGAAGCAGGCTTCTTGGCCCGTAGCAATTCACTCGGATCAGCAGTCTTTTGGTACTCTTGCAGCTCGACCACTGCCATCTGAGCATCTGCAATCTTTGAGCCTTTCTGAAAGCACTCTTCTGCCTTCTTCCGATTGCCTGTAACAGTGATTACCCCTTTGGGGCCAGGCATCTTGAGTTTGAGATACACGTAACATGGTCGGGCCATGAAGCGTGCGTAAGCTGGCCTGCCCAAAATGGCGTGATAAGCACTTTGGAAGTCCACAACCTCGAATGTCAACTTTTCCTTGCGGTAATTCTTTGAATCACCGAAAACCACATCAAGAGAGATTTGGCCGAGTGATTGGGCTTTCTTCCCAGGGATGACTCCGTGGAAACTCATGTTACTGGTGTTGAGCCTGGACATCGGAATGCCCATTCCTTTCAATGTTTCAGCATACAGTATGTTCAGGCCACTGCCGCCATCCATCAGGACTTTAGTCAGTCGAGTTCCTTCAACAATTGGGTCGACCACCAAAGCTTGCCTCCCAGGGGTGGCAATGTGCGTCGGGTGATCAGACCGGTCGAATGTGATGGCAATCTGAGACCACTTCAGGTAACTGGGTGTTGCCGGGGCAACCATGTTCACCTCTCGGTTAATGACTTTCAGTCGACTTTTGCTCTCGACATCGGCAAAAATCATCAGGGTGGAATTGACTTGGGGGTATCCATCGTCACTGTCTTCCTTGTCCTCGACTCTGTCCGACTCTTTTTCCTTATCCTTGGACTGCTTTCCTTGGAACTGCTGGATCAGGAGCCGGCACTGTCGAGTGGTATGCTTTGGGTAAATAAAATTACCCTCTTCATCCTTCTTGGTGTGGATGTGGCATGGCAGATCCAAAACATCATTTCCATCTTGATCCTTGACTTTCTTGGGCTTCCAGGGGCCTTTGGGTTTTCCCTTGAAGTTTCCCTGGGCTACGGCCAGGGCCTCCCCAGGAGCGGCTGGCTCGGCCTTCCGCTTCTGCTTCCGACTGGAATTGCCTCCGGTTTCCTGGGCGACTGCTTTCTTCTTGCCACTCCGGAGTCGATCTTCATCTTCTCCGTTAGCGTACTTGGTGGCAATCTCCATCATCCGATTTAGAGACATCTCTCCAGTTCGACCAAACTTCAGATTCAACTCTCTGTATTTAACACCTTCCTTGAAGGCACAAACTGCTTGATGGTCTGGCACATTCTCAACCGATTGATGCAGCGTGATCCACCTCTGGATGTATTCCCTCAGAGTTTCATTCGGCTTCTGCACGCAAGACCGCAACTCTGTAAGGCCTGCAAGTCGCTTGCATGTTCCTTCAAAAGTCATGATAAACACTCGGGAGAGGTCCTCCCAGGTGTAAATGCTGCTGGGTGCTAACTGATTTAGCCACGCTCTGGCCGAGCCCTCTAGCATGAGAGGCAAATGCTTCATGGCCACCTCATCATTGCCACCGCCAATCTGTACAGCTACTCGGTAATCTTCGAGCCAGGTGTCAGGCTTAGATTCACCGGTGAACTTGCTGATTCCAGTCGCCAGCCTGAAATTGGGAGGAATCACTGCAGCTCTGATGGCTCGACTGAAACACTCTGGCCCTGAAACACGCGCTCTGCTGCTGGCGGGCGCATCTCTGTTCTGGCCTTCCTGATGAGCCCTGTTCCTGTCAACCAAGCCTTGAACGAGGACAGACCTTGCGTCAAAGCCTGGGTCCCTGGGGTCGACTGGAATCCTCTGCCCGACACTATGAGGGCGTCTGTCGTCTTGCCGTCGAGGCGCATATGACCCACTCCTCGGGGGAGGGGTTGGCACTCGACATCGATCATCACGGTCGAATCGGTGATCGTACTGCTCATTCCTCCTGTACTGGTCACGCCGGTCACCACGTCCCTCACGCCTCGGGGGCGATCTCGGGCTGTGAGCCGACTCGACTGTATCTGTTGCGACAGATCGACTGTGGATCCTGTTCCGCGACTGAGAGACAGCAGAGTTCTGGTTTCCCGCCGCCCGGAGCAGTGCTCTAATCTGCAACAAGCCTCTGCCCGCCTCCAATTGGGAGGGCTGAATTGATTCTGCTATACGGGCCGCAGCGGCCAAATTCTAAACTGGGGTTCGGTATACCTGCGGCGGCGGGAAGAGCTGACGCCGACTGGACTCGGGAGCTTGCTGACGTCAACTGGACCCGGGAGCCCGCTGACGCGCTTGCTCGTCGAGTATCTGCTGGAGATTCTCCAGTCGAGTGCGCTCGGCCAGGTTAGCCAAGCGCGCGCCCTCCAAGGCCCGGGCCTCGGGGGTTTCTCCGACAATAGGAGTGTGGAGCGCGTCCATGTTTCAACAGCGAAGCTCCTCTCGCTGTAATGATGTGAGAGGTTCGGGGAGATACTCATCGTGGGGATGCGATGGGTCGCCCCCACCCGTGCCTCCACCAGCGCGAGGGAAACCAGGAGGACTGTGCGTCCCATCGACCGCCAGAACCTCAGCCGCTGGGTCGCTGCTGTCGCACTCGGATGCGGTCTCTGCGGAGCCAGTTCACAGGTCAAACAGGCCGTAGAGGAATTCGTCGGGCTCGATCGCCGCGACTTGCGGGGTGGCCGACTGGCGAGCCACGGCATGTCTCACCCACCTCTGAAGTCTCGACCGACCGGAGCGCTTGTGCCGGTGGGAGGCAGAGCGGGGAGACGATACGGGGGCTGACCGATATTGGGTCGACGGTTGCCGCAGGAGGACGCCACGAACGCATGCGTGGAAATGCGTCGCACCGCAGACGGGGAGCGCGTCGATGTCGAGTGGCGCCTCCTGAAGCCAGGCAGAGTCGTCGGCGATGAACGTGAGCGCGCCGAGACGGATCTCGCGGCCCTCCGCCAAAACTCCGCACGAAACCATGATCAAAGGGGATCGGAAAAATCGCAACTTCTCCAATTAGGCGCTAAGACTGCTGCCCCACGGTGGGCGCCAACTGTCGTGGTTCTAACTCCGACAGTGATGTAGGGGGGTGAATATGGAGAGGCTAGATCTTAGCTATTGGGAAGTTGTTACACGCGAGGTTTACGAGTTCAGGCCCTTCTCGGAGGAAGTAATAGCCCTACATCTCGGAGCCCGGAGGCGGTCGACTGGATTATGCGTGTATGGATTACAGGGGTGCGAACCCTTCATACTGAGGAGGGGGGTGGCTTATATAGAGTTCGCCGGTCCCCTCCTGCCCTCAGTGATGCAGGGTTTAAGGTACATTTAAGATTGGGCGTTACTGGTAACGCCTCTAATAAAGTGCTATAATGACCATGAAGACTACTTAACAGCTGACCGTTTGCCTACGGAGTGACTGTAGGTCTCATTGTAGTCGAGTGATTAGCTTCATGGTCGAGTGGTAGCTTCTTGGTCGAGTGTCTTGAACCTGTCGAGTGGGATACCTTCAAGTCGATTGATAGGTGATTTCTTCTAGGGATGTCCTTGGGTAGGGCTCTTTGGACGGGTCCGTGCCCCTACCCTAGGTACATAGCTTCATCAGCCGACCCCCTTTTCCCTAGTCCAATTCGGACTAGAGGGGAGGGGGGGCGCAGCAGCCCCTTGGCCCTTTTTTCTCTTCCCACTAAAGCCCATCAAGGCCCATTGCTTCTCCCGTAACTACCCGGTACTCCGAAAAATACCCGAATCACTCGGAACCTTTCCGATGTCCGAATATAGTCGTCCAATATATCGATCTTTACGTCTCGACCATTTCGAGACTCCTTGTCATGTCCCCGATCTCATCCGGGACTCCGAACTCCTTCGGTACATCAAAACTCATAAACTCATAATATAACTGTCATCGAAACCTTAAGCGTGCGGACCCTACGGGCTCGAGAACATTGTAGACATGACCGAGACACGTCTCCGGTGAATAACCAATAGCGGGACCTGGATGCCCATATTGGCTCCTACATATTCTACGAAGATCTTTATCGGTCAGACCGCATAACAACATACGTTGTTCCCTTTGTCATCGGTATGTTACTTGCCCGAGATTCGATCGTCGGTATCCAATACCTAATTCAATCTCGTTACCGGCAAGTCTCTTTACTCGTTCTGTAATACATCATCCCGCAACTAACTCATTAGTTGCAATGCTTGCAAGGCTTAAGTGATGTGCATTACTGACAGGGCCCAGAGATACCTCTCCGACAATCGGAGTGACAAATCCTAATCTCGAAATACGCCAACCCAACATGTACCTTTGGAGACACCTGTAGAGCTCCTTTATAATCACCCAGTTACGTTGTGACGTTTGGTAGCACACAAAGTGTTCCTCCGGCAAACGGGAGTTGCATAATCTCATAGTCATAGGAACATGTATAAGTCATGAAGAAAGCAATAGCAACATACTAAACGATCGGGTGCTAAGCTAATGGAATGGGTCATGTCAATTAGATCATTCAACTAATGATGTGATCCCGTTAATCAAATAACAACTCTTTGTCCATGGTTAGGAAACATAACCATCTTTGATTAATGAGCTAGTCAAGTAGAGGCATACTAGTGACACTTTGTTTGTCTATGTATTCACACAAGTATTATGTTTCCGGTTAATACAATTCTAGCATGAATAATAAACATTTATCATGATATAAGGAAATAAATAATAACTTTATTATTGCCTCTAGGGCATATTTCCTTCAGTCTCCCACTTGCACTAGAGTCAATAATCTAGTTCACATCGCCATGTGATTTAACAGCAATAGTTCACATCACCATGTGATTAACACCCATAGTTCACATCGATATGTGATCAACACCCAAAGGGTTTACTAGAGTCAATAATCTAGTTCACATCGCTATGTGATTAACACCCAAAGAGTACTAAGGTGTGATCATGTTTTGCTTGTGAGATAATTTTAGTCAATGGGTCTGTCACATTCAGATCCGTAAGTATTTTGCGAATTTCTATGTCAACAATGCTCTGCACGGAGCTACTCTAGCTTATTGCTCCCACTTTCTATATGTATCTAGATTGAGACTTAGAGTCATCCAGATCTGTGTCAAAACTTGCATCGACGTAACCCTTTACGACGAACCTTTTGTCACTTCCATAATCGAGAAACATATCCTTATTCCACTAAGGATAATTTTGACCGATGTCCAGTGATCTACTCCTAGATCAATATTGTACTCCCTTGCCAAACTCAGTGGTAGGGTATACAATAGATCTGGTACACAGCATGACATACTTTGTAGAACCTATGGCTGAGGCATAGGGAATGACTTTCATTCTCTTTCTATCTTCTGCCGTGGTCGGGCTTTGAGTCTTACTCAATTTCACACCTTGTAACACAGGCAAGAACTCTTTCTTTGACTGCTCCATTTTGAACTACTTCAAAATCTTGTCAAGGTTTGTACTTATTGAAAAAACTTATCAAGCGTCTTGATCTATCTCTATAGATCTTGATTCTCATTATATAAGCAGCTTCACTGAGGTCTTTCTTTGAAAAACTCCTTTCAAACACTCCTTTATGCTTTGCAGAATAATTCTATATTATTTCCGATCAACAATATGTCATTCACATATACTTATCAGAAATGCTGTAGTGCTCCCACTCACTTTCTTGTAAATACAGGCTTCACCGCAAGTAAGTATAAATCTATATGCTTTGATCAACTTATCAAAGCGTATATTCCAACTCCGAGATTCTTGCACCAGTCCATAGATGGATCGCTGGAGCTTGCTTATTTAGTTAACACCTTTAGGATCGACAAAACCTTCTAGTTGCATCGTATACAACTCTTCTTTAGTAAATCCATTAAGGAATGCAGTTTTGTTTATCCATTTGCCAGATTTCATAAAATGCGGCAATTGCTAACATGATTCGGACAGACTTAAGCATAGATACGAGTGAGAAAATCTCATCGTAGTCAACACCTTGAACTTGTCGAAAACCTTTTGCGACAATTCTAGCTTTGTAGATAGTAACACTACTATCAGCGTCCGTCTTCCTCTTGAAGATCCATTTATTTTCTATGGCTTGCCGATCATCGGGCAAATCCACCAAAGTCCATACTTTGTTCCCATACATGGATCATATCTCAGATTTCATGGCCTCAAACCATTTCGCGGAATCTGGGCTCATCATCGCTTCCTCATAGTTCGCAAGTTCGTCATGGTCTAGTAACATGACTTCCAGAACAGGATTACCGTACCACTCTGGTGCGGATCTCACTCTGGTTTACCTACGAGATTTGGTAGTAACTTGATCTGAAGTTACATGATCATCATCATTAGCTTCCTCACTAATTGGTGTAGTAGTCACAGGAACAGATTTCTGTGATGAACTACTTTCCAATAAGGGAGCAGGTACAGTTACCTCATCAAGTTCTACTTTCCTCCCACTCACTTCTTTCGAGAGAAACTCCTTCTCTAGAAAAACTCCGAATTTAGCAACAAAAGTCTTGCCTTCGGATCTGTGATAGAAGGTGTATCCAAGAGTTTCCTTTGGATATCCTATGAAGATTTACTTCTTCGATTTGGGTTCGAGCTTATCATGTTGAAACTTTTTTCACATAAGCATCGCAGCCCCAAACTTTAAGAAATGATAGCTTAGGTTTCTTGCCAAACCATAGTTCATATGGTGTCGTCTCAACGGATTTAGATGGTGCCCTATTTAACGTGAATGCAGCTGTCTCTAATGCATAACCCCAAAGCGATAGTGGTAGATCGGTAAGAGACATCATAGATTGCACTATATCCAATAAAGTACGGTTATGACGTTCGGACACACCATTATGCTGTGGTGTTCCATGTGGCATGAGTTTGTGAAACTATTCCACATTGTTTTAATTGAAGACCAAACTCGTAACTCAAATATTTGTCTCCGCGATCAGATTGTAGAAACTTTATTTTCTTGTCACGATGATTTTCCACTTCACTCTGAAATTCTTTGAACTTTTCAAATGTTTCAGACTTATGTTTCATCAAGTAGATATACCCATATCTGCTCAAATCATCTGTGAAGTTCAGAAAATAACGATACTTGCCGTGAGCCTTAACACTCATCGGACCGCATACATCAGTATGTATTATTTCCAATAAGTCAGTTGCTCGCTCCGGAGAACGGAGTCTTAGTCATCTTGCCCATGAGGCATGGTTCGCAAGCATCAAGTGATTCACAATCAAGTGATTCCAAAATCCCATCACCATGGAGTTTCTTCATGCGCTTTACACCAATATGACCTAAACGGCAGTGCTAGAAATAAGTCGCACTATCATTATTAACTTTGCATCTTTTGGTTTCAATATTATGATTATGTGTATCACTACGATCGAGATCCAACGAACTATTTTCATTAGGTGTGTAACCATATAAGGTTTTATTCATGTAAACAGAACAACAATTTATTCTCTTACTTAAATGAATAACCGTATTACAATAAACATGATCAAATCATATTCATGCTCAACGTAAATACCAAATAACACTTATTCAGGTTCAACACTAATCCCGAAAGTATAGGGAGTGTGCGATGATGATCATATCAATCTTGGAACCACTTCCAACACATATCGTCACTTCACCCTTAACTAGTCTCTGTTTATTCTGCAACTCCCGTTTCGAGTTACTAATCTTAGCAACTGAATTAGTATCAAATACTGAGGGGTTGCTATAAACACTAGTAAAGTACACATCAATAACATGTATATCAAATATACTTATGTTCACTTTGCCATCCTTTACGCAAAAAGGGAGTGTAGGGGTTAAAGTGAATGATGACATAGGTCACTATTTCCAAACACACAAGGGGCTAAGGCAGGGAGACCCGATGCCACCGATCCTGTTTAACATAGTGGCGGATATGCTGACTATTTTAATAGGTCGGGCAAAGGATGCAGGGCAGGTAGGTGGCCTGGTCCCACATCTAGTTGACAGAGGGATTTCCATTCTTCAGTATGCTGATGATACTATCATCTTTATGGAGCACGACTTGGCGAAAGCAAGAAACATGAAGCTGTTGTTATGCTTATTTGAACAATTATCTGGCCTCAAAATTAACTTCCACAAGAGCGAACTGTTTTGCTTCGGAAGAGCAAAGGATGACCAGGACGCGTATAAACAATTGTTCGGATGTGAATTGGGCTCCTTACCATTTAAGTACTTAGGTATACCCATTCATCATCGTAAGCTGACTAACTTTGAGTGGAAATGCATCGAGGATCGCTTTGAAAAGAAATTGAGCTGTTGGAAAGGGAAGCTCATGTCATACTGAGGACGATTGATTCTGATTAATTCGGTCCTTACCAGTATGCCTATGTTTCTATTATCCTTTTTCCAGGTTCCGGTGGGAGTCAGGAAAAGGTTAGATTTTTACCGATCTTGATTCTTTTGGCAGAATGATGAGCTCAAACGAAAGTATAGGCTTGCTAAGTGGGATATAATCTGTAGGCCGAAGGACCAAGGGGGTCTAGGTATTGAAAATTTGGAGGTCAAAAACATATGTCTCCTTAGCAAATGGCTATTTAAACTATCGTCTGAGACGGACGCTACTTGGGCACAGATGTTGCGCAATAAGTATCTTTATGCTAAAACCTTGGCCCAGGTAAACGTGAGGCCTTCCGACTCACCTTTTTGGAAGGGTTTGATGAGAGTCAAACAACTTTTTTTCAACAAGTCAAAATTTATTGTCGGGAATGGTGCCACTACGAGGTTTTGGGAGGATACGTGGCTTGGGGAAACTCCCCTTGCACTTCAATATCCTACTTTGTACAACATTGTGCGACGTAGAGAAGCCTACGTTGCAACTGTTTTACAATCCACTCCCCTCAATATTAGTTTTCAGAGGACGCTAGTTGGAAATCGTTGGGAGGCCTGGCTCCACCTTGTTCGACGTTTGATGGAGGTCCGGTTGTCCCAACAACCAGATCAGCTGTGTTGGAAACTTACTAAGAACGGTGTGTTCTCGGTTAAATCTATGTATCTGGATGTCATTAACTCTAGCGTTGTCCCTTCTCCGATTCACGTTTGGAAATTAAAGGTTCCCTTATGAATCAAAGTGTTTATGTGGTTTGTGCATAAACAAGTCATTTTGACTAAGGATAACCTGGCAAGACGCAACTGGATGGGCTCTTCTAGGTGTAGCTTTTGCGATCATAACGAAAACATCAAACACCTCTTTCTCGATTGTCCGTTGGCTAAGATTCTGTGGCGGTCGATTCATATTGCGTTTAATATTAATCAGCCCACCTCTATCAACATGTTATTTGGAGCATGGCTTGACGGAGTTGATTCCGATACTGCAAGACACATTCGTGTTGGCGTTTGTGCTTTACTTTGGGCAGTATGGAACTGCAGAAATGATTTAGTTTTTAACCGATCAACAAACATTCACTTTTTGCAGGTTATCTTCAGGGCCACGGCGTTCATCCGTATGTGGTCGCTACTCACTCCGACGGAGCCCAGGGAGCGTTTGGTTACTGCGTCTACCCGATGGGAGATGGTAGCGCGGGATATTTTCAACCGGTTTGGATGGCGGTTATGTAATAGGATAGGCGTGTAGTGCTCCTATTGTGTTTGCGAGCCGGTTGTGGTTTTGGGTTGTAGCTCTTTCGAGCCTTTTGTTTATTTCCGCACCTCGATACTTGGCGACTTTGCTACTGGTTTATGCTTTTAATAATATGAGCCGTATGCATCGTTCTGATGCAGAGGCTGGGGTAAACCCCTTTTCGAAAAAAAATTATCTTATTTTAATTGTACAATCACATGTTGTGCCAGAAAGTCCTTTGCATTAAATAAATGGGTCGTGATACTTGTCACACAACTCTGCCACTGCCTGAAATATCATGCACATGAAAATCATATAATGGACAATTTATTATCATCTAAAGAGCAATAAAATGTCAGTTTAGAATGGCACACAATAACAGGAATGTAGTTATGACTACTATGGGGCATTCCTGATAAGAGCTGGCCAAAATCTAACATTTTTGTTGCCTCTGTACATGAATTTTGTGGATGGTAAACACCATATCTAAGAAAGAAAGTGCTGCATCCAGCCAAAGGGATGCAAATAATTTAATAGTACAGAGACATGTTTATTTAAAAAGATGAAAAATAATTTAACTGCCTCTTGTAACAGTCTACATGACATTCCCACAGTTCACAACTCTCGTATATTCGAGGAGTAATACAATATACACCAAAATCTGAATATGCCACCTCGAATTTATGATATTTAACCAGTGAAAAAAACATTCTGTGTGGTGACCTGGAAAGATACAGATGCAAGCAAGAGCACTGAAACAAATTACGTATAAATATAGATGGTGGATACTGTACTGGCTGAAGTTGACTTCAAAACCTACATCTTGTTCATTCTTACTCAAAGCTTACAGTTTTGTTTTACATAGAATTGGAGAAATCAATCTGGGAAGAAATACATAAAAGTCAAAGTCAAGGGTACTTGCCATATTACAAAATTCTACGCAAGATAGGAGAAGCATGAGATTCCTAGGAGGCCTTGTATTGATATGTGCCGCATCGGAGTTTTGTATTAGATCTTGCAAACCCTTTGATCTTCACAATTGAAAAAGAAAAAGAAACCAAATCATGCACGCAGGGGGGGGGGGATTGACCCTGTAACTCGACGGGCAGGCCACAGTGCCAAGAAGATCACCTAGTGAAGCCATGGCGAGGCGATGGCCAGTGCACGGGCAGGGAGCAGCAGTCTTCCGTGTGTGAGAACCAGGATGGGGAAGGGATCCATCCTATGGAGGTGTCGTTGCTTCGTATATACGGGGGATATAAGAAGATGCGAGGAAGGGCAAGAGAAGCATGGCATTGGAACGGGAAGGAGAGAGATCACGGGGACTCCTTCAGTTTCTTTCTTTTTAGGTGGCTTCCATCAGTTTCCTTTTCTCTAGATCGCCTAGTTCCTGGGCTGTATGTGGGCTAGAGTAATGGCTTCATGGAATACTGGATGCATGGAATCAGGGGGCCATGCTTCCAAAAAAAATGCCATGCATGCATAAGAGGACGATTGGCTTAGTGGAGGGTTAGTGCTCACGTGGCCATAGATGAATGGATGCTGATGTGGATAGGGTGCATGCTTAGTTAAATAGGTTAGTGGGGATGAACTATTTAGGTATTATAGATGGGTATTATTGTTTTTAGTTAGCTAGTACATTTACACCAAGAACCTAATTTTCTTTTTGACGAAAAATGAGCCAGAGCTGATTTCATTCATTAACAGCATGTTTGGTAAACACTTGGGCATGAGAATGGGAGTTTGCATCAGGGTGTTTATGGAGGGATTAGTCATGGAAAGTTGATTTTTACTCCCATTCCCTTGTTTGGTATATGGTGGGAATTAGCACGGGATAAAACTCTGCTCACGAATTAACAGGGTACCCCCTGGGAAGAAGTAGGTGGGAATTGGCTTCCTCAACTCCTATTCCCCTTTCCATTTAAACTCCCATTCCCTCTAATCAAACAGTGGACTTTTAATCTCCTCACCCCTCAACTCCCATTCCCCATCTCTAATTCCCCCGAACCAAACGCGCTGTAAGAGAAAGGCCAAGACGACCAGGTTACAGTGTCAGGTTGGTTAGTAGCTACTAATGGACAGCTACGAATGAAAAGAAAACGAAAATAAAGGCCGGCGGCCAGGTTAGTAGACTAGTGCACAGTCTCTAGTCAGGTGGCATTCACATTGCCCCGACAAGGCCGGCCGTGCACCAGAGCCAAAGTTCCTCGTTGATGAGCGAGCAAACCGCATCGATCATTGTCGATTGGTGCTTAAAAATTCGAGCATTTCTCTCCTTCCAGATGCACCACCAGGCGCAAATAACGAGGCTGTTGATCTTCCTCCTGCCAGCCAGGGATAGGGATTTGACAAAGCGGTACCACCAGTCTTCAAGGGAGGGCTCCATGGCCGATGGAGGCGTGATTTGGGCGTTGAAGCGTCGGATGATCTGCTGCCACACCGACCTGGAGAACTGGCATTGGGCAAATAGGTGTAGGGCAGTCTCCGAGTGCTGCTGGCACAAGGTGCAAATTGGTGTGTGAAGCCAGTTCTTCTTTGCCAGTTGGTCGGCTGTATTGCAGCGCGCTTGAATGGCCAGCCATGCATGCATCTGTCACTTAGGGGGGGGGGTCCTGGAAGACCAGATCAGCAAGTTGTAGTTGGCCCTGATCATGCCCTGGAAAAGAATTCGATAGGCTGTTTTAGCAGAGTATTGACCATCAGCAGTCCACTTCCAGCGGATGTCATCAAGTTGCCTCGACGAGAGGTTCACTTGGGAAGCGATGTGCCATACATGCACATAGTCAGCAAGCACCTGGGCAACCTAATCAATCTTCCATATCTAGCAGGATCCCCACTTACTACTTATTTTAGAGCACATGCAGCTATGCACCATTGTCACATCAGCCCAAACAATTCAACAAAAACTCCGTGGAAACCATGTTTAAAAGTCTCGAAAAAACTAAGAAAAATACAGGATGTTAAGAGGGTGAGGTTTTATTGCCATAAGAAATTCCAAGTTGAAATGCATTAGAAGATGTGAGCTAGGAAAAAAACCCAGATTCAGTAATGAATAGTGATGTTGCTGTTCAGCACTATTCAATGCTAATTTTGTTATTTTCGTAGCTCATATCTTGTAATTGAACTTGGAATTTTGCATATCAATAAAACACCACCCTCTTAACATCATTTTATTCTTAAAGATTTTTTTTAAACTTCAAAACATATTTTCCATGTGGTTCCATTTTCGCGTGATATTCTCCCAACAATTTGTGTGTGTGTGTGTGGGGGGGGGGGTTAGAGCATCTCCAGCCGCGCCCCCAACAGGCCGTCCCTAGGCGTTTTAGCCACGCCGGCGCCGAAAAAATGGCCCAGTCGCGCCCCCAGGACGCCGAAAAACGCCGGCTCGGGCCTTTTTTCCGCCCGGCGGTCACAGGCCAAACCCGACGCACTGGGGGCAGTTGGGGGCTCCGGCGCAAGGGAAAAGCGCGGCTGGCCCACGCCGTCAGGGAAAAAGTTAAGGTTTTCTTCCCCGATTCGCCTCCCACCCCCTGCGCCCTCGGCCGCCAATAGCTATATCCCGGCGCCGCCCGCCGCCTTTCACCACTAGATAGCCATTGCACGCCGGAAAAATAGCAGAGCTTCGCCGCGACAGCCCCTCCAACAGCAGCTGGGCGTTTCCGGCCACCGTTTCCGGCCGCGGAGGGGCAGTTTAGCGGCGGGGACACGCCCACCAGGCGCAAGGTGTTCGGCGATTTGCCTGCCTCGGCGATGGACTCGGATGACGAGGAAGCGCTTGCCGCGCTGCTGGAGGAGGAAGTCGAGGCCAACGTCCAGGAAGAAGAGCATCTCATGGTGCTCGCCACCCTCGCCCAGCTGCTGGCGAGCAATGAAAAGCCGCGGCGAGGTGGCTCGGCGCCGGGGCGGGTGAAAGCAAAGAACCGATATCGTCTCGAAGGCTAATGCATGCTCTACTCCGACTACTTCGCTGATGCTCCACTTCACGGCGAGAAAACATTTCGGCGCCGTTATCGGATGAGCCGAAAGCTCTTCCTCAGGATTGTGAATTCCATCCGGGAATTTGATAACTACTTCAAGTGCAAGATGGATTGCACCGGCGCCCTTGGATTCACCTCCATCCAGAAGTGCACGCCAGCAATGATGATGCTTGCATATGGAGCTCCCGGTGATTCACTCGACGACTATGGGCGCATGGCCGAGTCCACCAGCATAGAGTGTTTCTACAAGTTCTGTCGGGCAGTGGTGGCAGTGTTTGGACCGCAATACTTGAGAACACGCAATGCGGAAGACACTGCTCGGATCCTAGCACAGAATGCAGCAAGAGGATTTCCTGGGATGCTTGGAAGCATCGACTGCATGCATTGGAAATGGAATAATTGCCCATTTGCTTGGCAGGGGATGTACAAAGGCGCCAAAGGCGGTTGCAGTGTGGTACCTGAGGCGGTGGCCACACAGGACCTCTGGATTTGACACTCTTTCTTTGGTATGCCAGGAACTCAAAATGACATCAACGTGCTGCAGTGCTCTCCTATCTTTGCCAAGCTTGTTGAAGGTCATTCTCCTCCGGTGAACTTAGAGATCGATGGGCGGCACTACAACAAGGGGTACTATCTAGCTGATGTCATCTATCCGAGATGGTCGATATTTGTGAAGACGATCTCAAACCCTGTGCCAAGAGGCAAGAACGCCTAGTTTGCGAAGGTTCAGGAGGCTTGCAGGAAGGATGTCGAGCGGGCATTTGGTGTGCTCCAATCTCGATTTGCTGTTGTCCGGTACCCCGCTCAGACATGGTCGAAAGATCAAATGTGGGAGATTATGACTTGCTGTGTCATCTTGCATAACATGATCATCGAGAGTGAGCAAGAAGACCCAGTGTTTGACACTGAACCATACTACAGGCAGGGTCCTCTGGCCGAAGTTGATCACCAGCTACCGGCAACCTAGACTGCCTATCTCAGTATGCGTCAGGAGATCCGAGACCCACAAGTGCATCATCAACTGCAGTAAGATCTGATAGAGCATCTATGGAGGCTCAAGGGCGACGCCGGGCGCGGCGTGTGATGAAATATGAGTTTTTATTTGTTGAACTTTATAATTTGTATTGAACTATTTGTTGTTGTACAAGTATTTGATATTTCTGTGATGAAATATGTGATAAAAAAATTTATGTGCATAATTGAACGCCGAAAAATGGCGAACCACGCCGAATATGGGCCTATTGTCGCCCATATGGGCCCTTTATTCGCCGAAATGAGGCTGAAACGTGGGCCAATATCGACGCCTGGGGGCGAGCTGGGGGCGACGACTGGGCGCGAAACCGCCCCCAGCACCGATTGTATCGCCGGCTCGCCCCCAGGGGGCGATTTTTATGCGTCCTGGGGGGGGGGGGCGAACGGCTGGAGATGCTCTTAGTTATTATGAAAACTTACATAAGGAGCCTGTAGGTTCACATAGGTGTAGTTCTCTTCTCCCACAATAGTATGGGATTTTTCAAATTCCCTATGAAGTGGTAACTGAGGGCACATATGATGAATTAGATAATTTGTATTTAGGATCACAGCTGTTTGATCTACCACTAGTGCAGAACCGGGCAATAGCACCGGTTCGTAAGGCCCTTTAGTGCCGGTTTGGTAACCGGCGCTAAAATGTAGGCACTAAAGGCCCCCCCCCCTTTAGTACCGGTTCAACACGAACCGGTGATAAAGGGCAACCACATGGCACGAGCCAGCTTCGGGGGCAGGGAGCCCTTTAGTACCGGTTGGTGTCACCAACCGGTATTAAAATGTTGGGGGGGGTGGGTTTATGATTTCTTTTTTATTTAATTTTGTGTTTTCCATTTAATTCTTTTTTGTTTGCTGGTATTTTACGATACTACATATTGTACATGTTATGCATATATACAAATAGAATTTCTAGTAGAACCAATCATAATATATATATATATATATCGAATGTCTCACAACCACCATTAATTAATTCACACATATATACACACATGTATATATATATATACAGTTTCTCCTAATTGGTGCCTTCAGAGCCAGTGGCATTAGCCTAGCTAATTGGTGCCTTCGGAGCACGATAACAATTGGAAGTGGTTCATGGGGGTGGTAGCGGGTAATAGTATTCTCCTTTGGGATCTATGACCTGGTCGAGCAAAAATCCCGTTATTTCCTCTTGAATTGCTTCTATATGGTCCTGTGCTAGGAGCTTGTCCCGCACCTCTTTGAACTGTTAAGAAGGAGATCAATATGCATGTGTATTAGTTGTGTGACTAGATATCGATAATGGTGTAAAGATTGTGAATAATGTTCTGACAATCGATATCGTACCCACTCCTATCTTTGAGATTTGCTCCTTTCGGACGCCATCATGCAAATGTTCTCGCAAACGTAGTATGCACATAGATCATTTCCCGGCGCCTGCCTCAGGGCCTTTACAAGAATGGAATTTTGATCAGATAATAATTAATCAAGCATGATAATTAAAGACATGGCAGCTAGCTAGTACTACTTAATTACTTACCTTGGGTCGATACCATTTCAGACTTTGTTTCCATGGGCCTGGAGTGACCCTGATGAACTTTGCCCAAGCCCTGTCCGCCGACAAAGAAAATGAATAAATGGGTTATTAAATAGTTGTTATTAGGAAATGACGAGCTAATTAAATAGGCCGAGATATAGTTAATAATGATTAAAATTACCTGTTGACTATCCCGTTCACAATGGTGTAGTCACTTGCTTTCTTAAGTAGCGAGTCTAGTACTTCAACTGTTCCTTCATCAACTTTGATGATTAACAAGATCCAGTATTATCTGCATGCACACATGTTTGCATGTCTTAATTAAGTGGGCATATGTAAGCAAAAACATGTAGCTATAGCTAGTAGGGAAAAACAGAATTTGTAGTACAAGACAGTGTGACTCACTGGAAGTTGTAAGGAAGTAGTATATCTTCATTGTATTTGAGTTCTTTGAAGAACTGTAGCATGCTTTCCTCTACACATTTTGCGTGATATGGATCTAATTTCCATGTGTATTCATTAATGGTATTTGGGTCAACGAACCCAATGCCATAGCGTCCACCTTTTTTCATTTCATAAATCTTCATCCTGCATAATACCACAGAAAAGAATATAGTGAGGATAATTACAGGTAATGATTGATCAAAATGATCAGCTAGCTTGAGACTTAAATTACAGAAAGGAATCACTTACAGACAATAGCAACTGACGATAGATTTGTCGAGTGCGTCTTTATTGTATAGCTGAAAAAGTTCTGATGGTAGTAATGCTCCTCGTTGACATTCACCATGAGGGACTCTCGATTGGAAATCTTGGTAATGTCCATGTACCATTGATGCAATTCATACATTCCCGTTGGGAGCTTATTGACCTCCTCTGGCTCGACCAAAGGTTGGCCCCGGGCATATTTTCGTTTTATTTCCTCCTCTCTAGTCGGAGACATGGGCTCGATATCGAGGAGTTGTCCAACAGTGATCCCGATCGATTGAGCCTGCGCAATATGCTCCTCGGTTATTACCACATCGCCCACCCTGGGAACGTTAACGGTTTGCCCACAATAATATTGGGCGCGCCTACTCTCATGTGTTGTTGGCACAACAAGCGGGGGGATTGATTGCGCAGCCTGTTCTCCGAGCTGGGGAACGGTTTTACCGCTCCTTTTCCCAGCTGATTAGCTCGAGCTCGAGCTCGCCTCTTTCTGTAGACGTGCTCGATTTAACTTCCTGAGGTGGCGCTCATAGTCTGTGTCAACAGGCTTGGGAGCTGGTGGTTTAGCCATACGAATGAAGTGGTCAATCTTTTCCATAGGCACTTTCTCCCTTGGCGGCGGTGGCGGTTTCGGTGCAAAATGGGCTTCCACCTCGGCCTTCGATATGGCTACGTTTTCCTCCTCGGACTTGTCGTAAGGCCTCTGCGGAAGAGGCGCGAGGCTTGGACCATATTGAAATCGCTTGCCTCCGCCTGTACCTGCAGTACTACCTCGACTTGTACCGCTACGCACCATAGCTGAGGCGGCTCTCTTCCGTGATTGCTGAGGCGGCGAAGACGGCTGGCATGGCTGAGTTGGAGGAGGAGGAGTGGCCTGAAGTTGTGCCGGACTTGGAGGAGGAGTGGCCTGAAGCTATGTCGGACTTGGAGGAGGAGTGGCCTGACGCTTTGCCGGACTTGGAGGAGGAGTGGCCTGAAGCTGTGCCGGACTTGGAGAGGAGTGGCCTGACGCGTTGGTGGACTTGGAGGAGCGGGAGTCTGTGATGGGGAACGTAGCAGAAATTCAAAATTTTCCTACGTGTCACCAAGATCTATCTATGGAGAGACCAGCAACGAGGGGAAGGAGAGTGCATCTACATACCCTTGTAGATCACTAAACGGAAGCGTTCAAGAGAACGGGGTTGAAGGAGTCGTACTCGTCGTGATCCAAATTACCGGATATCCTAGTGCCGAACGGATGGCACCTCCGCGTTCAACACACGTACAGCCCGGTGACGTCTCCCATGCCTTGATCCAGCAAGGAGAGAGGGAGAGGTTAAGGAAGACTCTATCCAGCAGCAGCACAACGGCGTGGTGGTGGTGGAGGAGCGTGGTGATCCAGCAGGGCTTCGCCAAGCACCGTGAGATATGAGGAGAAAGAGAGGTAGGGCTGCGCCAGGGAGAGGTCAAAAACTCATCTGTTGGCAGCCCCAAGTCCTCAAGTATATATAGGGGAGAGGCAGGGGTGCACCCCACGTAGGGTTCCACCATAGGGGCGGCGGCCAGCCCCAATCCCATCTAGGGTGCCGGCCAAGTGGAGGGGGAGAGGGAGGCGCACCAGGCATGGGCCCTAAGGCCCATCTGCCCTTAGGGTTTGCCCCCTCCTCCCCTTAGGCGCCTTGGGCCCTTGTGGGGGGGTGCACCAGCCCACCTGGGGCTGGTCCCCTCCCACACTTGGCCCATGCAGCCCTCCGGGGCTTTTGGCCCCACTTGGTGGACCCCCGGGACCCTCCCGGTGGTCCCGGTACGTTACTGATAAAACCCGAAACTTTTCTGGTGACCAAAATAGGACTTCCCATATATAAATCTTTACCTCCGGACCATTCCGGAACTCCTCGTGACGTCCGGGATCTCATCCGGGACTCTGAACAACATTCGGTAACCACGTATATCTATTCCCTATAACCCTAGCGTCATCGAACCTTAAGTGTGTAGACCCTACGGGTTCGGGAACCATGCAGACATGACCGAGATAACTCTCCGGTCAATAACCAACAGCGGGATCTGGATACCCATGTTGGCTCCCACATGTTGCACGATGATCTCATCGGATGAACCACGATGTCAAGGACTTAATCAATCCCGTATACAATTCCCTTTGTCTAGTGGTACGATACTTGCCCGAGATTTGATCGTCGGTATCCCGATACCTTGTTCAATCTCATTACCGGCAAGTCTCTTTACTCGTTCCATAACACATCATCCCGTGATCAACTCCTTGATCACATTATGCACATTATGATGATGCCCTACCGAGTGGGCCCAGAGATACCTCTCCGTCACACGGAGTGACAAATCCCAGTCTCGATTCGTGCCAACCCAACAGACACTTTCGGAGATACCCGTAGTGCACCTTTATAGCCACCCAGTTACGTTGTGACGTTTGGCACACCCAAAGTATTCCTACGGTATCCGGGAGTTGCACAATCTCATGGTCTAAGGAAATGATACTTGACATTAGAAAAGCTTTAGCATGCGAACTACACGATCTTGTGCTATGCTTAGGATTGGGTCTTGTCCATCACATCATTCTTCTAATGATGTGATCCCGTTATCAATGACATCCAATGTCCATGGTCAAGAAACCGTAACCATCTATTGATCAACGAGCTAGTCAACTAGAGGCTTACTAGGGACATGGTGTTGTCTATGTATCCACACATGTATCTGAGTTTCCTATCAATACAATTCTAGCATGGATAATAAATGATTATCATGAACAAGAAAATATAATAATAACTAATTTATTATTGCCTCTAGGGCATATTTCCAACAGTCTCCCACTTGCACTAGAGTCAATAATCCAGTTCACATCGTCATGTGATTAACACTCAAGGTCACATCCCCATGTGACTAACACCCAAAGAGTTTACTAGAGTCAATAATCTAGTTCACATTACCATGTGATTATCACTCGATGAGTTCTGGGTTTGATCATGTTATGCTTGTGAGAGATGTTATAGTCAACGGGTCTGAATCTTTCAGATCTGTGTGTGCTTTACAAATCTCTATGTCATCTCCCAGATGCAGCTACCACGTTCTATTTGGAGCTATTCCAAATAACTGTTCCACTATACGAATCCAGTTTACTACTCAGAATAATCTGGATTAGTGTCAAAGTTTGCATCGGTGTAACCCTTTATGACGAACTCTTTTACCACCTCCATAATCGAGAAAATTCCTTAGTCCACTAGTTACTAAGGATAACTTTGACCGTTGTCCTGTGATCCATTCTTGGATCACTCTTGTACCCCTTGACTGACTCATGGCAAGGCACACTTCAGGTGCGGTACACAGCATAGCATACTGTAGAGCCTACGTCTAAAGCATAGGGGACGACCTTCGTCCTTTCTCTCTATTCTGCCGCGGTCAGGTTTCGAGTCTTACTCAATGTTCACACCTTATAACACAGCCAAGAACTCCTTCTTTGCCGATCCATTTTGAACTCCTTCAAAATCTTGTCACGGTATGTATTCATTTGAAAGTACTATTAAGCGTTTTGATCTATCCTTATAGATCTTAATGCTCAATACTCAAGTAGCCTAATCCAGGTTTTCCATTGAAAAACACTTTTCAAATAACTCTGCATGCTTTCCAGAAATTCTACATCATTTCTGATCAACAATATGTATACTCATCGGAAATTCTATAGTGCTCCCACTCACTTCTTTGGAAATACAAGTTTCTCATAAACTTTGTATAAACCCAAAATCTTTGATCATCATCAAAGCGTATATTCCAACTCTGAAATGCTTACTCCAGTCCTTAGAAGGATTGCTAGAGCTTTGCATACTTGTTAGCATCTTTCAGGATTGTTAAAACCTTCTGGTTGTATCACATACAACCTTTCCTCAAGAAAATCGTGAGGAAACAATGGTTTTTGACATCCTATCTGCAAGATTTCATAAATAATGCAGTGACTGCTAATATAATTCCAACAGACTCTTAGCATCGCTACGAGTGAGAAAGTCTCACCGTAGTCAACTCCTTGAACTTGTCGGAAAACATCTTAACGACAAGTCGAGCTTTCTTAATGGTGATACATACCATCATTGTCCGTCTTCCTTTTAAAGATCCATATGTACATAACAGCCTTATGACCATCAAGTAGTTCTTCCAAAGTCTACACTTTGTTTTCATATATGGATCCTCTCTCGGATTATATGGCCTCGAGCCATTTTGGAATCCAGGCCCACCATCGCTTCTCCATAGCTCATAGGTTCATTGTTGTCTAGCAACATGACTTCCAAGACAGGATTACGTACCACTCTGAAGTAGTACGCATCCTTGTCATCCTACGAGGTTTGGGAGTGACTTGATCCGAAGTCTCATGATTAATATCATAAGCTTCCACTTCAATTGGTGTAGGTGCCACAGGAACAACTCTTTGTGCCCTGCTATACACTAGTTGAAGTGACGGTTCAATAACCTCATCAAGTCTCCACCATCCTCCCACTCAATTCTTTCGAGAGAAACTTTTCCTCGAGAAAGGACCCGATTCTAGAAACAATCCCTATTGCTTTCGGATCTGAATTAGGAGGTATACCCAACTGTTTTGGGTGTCCTATGAAGATGCATTTATTCGCTTTGGGTTCGAGCTTATCAGCCTGAAACTTTTCACATAAGCGTCGCAGCCCCAAACTTTTAAGAAACAACAGCTTAGGTTTCTCTAAACCATAGTTCATACGGTGTCGTCTCATCGGAATTACGTGGTGCCCTATTAAAGTGAGTGCGGTTGTCTCTAATGCCTAACCCATGAACGATAATGGTAATTCGATAACATCATGGTACGCACCATATCCAATAGGGTGCAACTATGATGTTCGGACACATCATCACACTATGGTGTTCCAGGCGGTATTAGTTGTGAAACAATTTCCACAATGTCTTAATTCTGTGCCAAACTCGTAATTCAGATATGAATCTCTATGATCATATCATAGACATTTTATCCTCTTGTCACGACGATCTTCAACTTCACTCTGAAATTACTTGAACCTTTCAATAATTTCAGACTCATGATCCATCAAGTAAATATACTTTAGCATCTACTCAAGTCATCTGTGAAGTAAGAACATAACGATATCCACTACATGCCTCAGCACTCATTGGACTGCACACATCAAAATGTATTACTTCCAACGAGTTGCTTTCTTGTTCCATCTTACTGAAAACGAGGCTTTTCAGTCATCTTGCCCATGTGGTATGATTTGCATGTCTCAAGTGATTCAAAATCAAGTGAGTCCAAATGATCCATCTATATAGAGTTTCTTCATGCATATCTACCAACAAACATGGTTCGCATGTCTCAATCCTTTCAAAAATGAGTGAGTCCAAAGATCCATCAACATGGAGCTTCTTCATGCGTTTTATACCAATATGACTCAAATTGCAGTGCCACATTTGTGTGGTACTATCATTACTATCTTATACCTTTGGCATGAAAATGTGTATCACTACGATCGGGATGGTATTATTCAAATAAACAGAGTAACCATTATTCTCCTTAAATGAATAACCGTATCGCGATAGACATAATCCAATCATGTCTATGCTCAACGCAAACACCAAATAACAATTATTTAGGTTTTAATACCAATCTCGATGGTAGAGGGAGCGTACGATATTTGGTCAACCTTGGAAATACTTCCAACACATATCGTCATCTCACCTTTTAGCTAGTCTCCGTTTATTCCGTAGCCTTTTGTTTCGAGTTACTAACACTTAGCAACCGAACCGGTATCTAATACCCTGGTGCTACTAGGAGTACTAGTAAAGTACACATTATAATGCATATCCAATATACTTCTGTCGACCTTGCCAGCCTTCTCATCTACCAAGTATCTAGGGTGGTTCTGCTTCAGTGACTGTTCCCCTTATTACAGAAGCACTTAGTCTCGGGCTTGGGTTCAACTTTGGGTTTCTTTACTAGAACAGCAACTGATTTGTTGTTCCATGAAGTATCCCTTTCTTGCCCTTGCCCTTCTTGAAACTAGTGGTTTTACTAACCATCAACGATTGATGCTCCCTTTTGATTTCTACTTTCGCGGTGTCGCGAATAGCTCAAGGATCATATCTATCCCTGATATGTTATAGTTCATCACGAAGCTCTAGTAGCTTGGTGGCAGTGACTTTGGAGAACCATCACTATCTCATCTGGAAGATCAACTCCCACTCGATTCAAGCGATTGTTGTACTCAGACAATCTGAGCACAAGCTCAAGATTGAGCTTTTCTCCCTTATTATGCAGGCTAAGAAAATCGTCGGAGGTCTTATACCTCTTGACATGGGCACGAGCCTGAAATCCCAATTTCAGTCCTTGGAACATCTCATATGTTCTGCGATGTTTCAAAAACGTCTTTGGTGCCTCAATTCTAAACCATTTAGCATTACGCACTGAACTATCATGTAGTCATCAAAACGTGTATGTTAGATGTTCGCAACATCCACAGACGACGTTCGAGGTTCAGCACACTGAGCGGTGCATTCAGGACATAAGCCTTCTACTGTCTGCATAACTGCTACTATCAACTTTCAACTAATTTTTCTCTAGGAACATATCTAAACAGTAGAACTGAAGCGCGAGCTATGACATAATTTGCGAAGACCTTTTGACTATGTTCAGGATAATTAAGTTCATCTTATGAACTCCCACTCAGATAGACATCCCTCTAGTCATCTAAGTGATACATGATCCGAATCAACTAGGCCGTGTCCGATCATCACGTGAGACGGACTAGTCATCATTGGTGAACATCTCATGTTGATCGCATCTTCTATACGACTCATGTTCGACCTTTCGGTCCTCCGTGTTCCGAGACCATGTCTGTACATGCTAGGCTCGTCAAGTTAACCTAAGTGTTTCGCATGTGTTCCGAGGCCATGTCTGTACATGCTAGGCTCGTCAACACCCGTTGTATTCGAACGTAAGAATCTATCACACCCGATCATCACGTGGTGCTCCGAAACGACGAACTTTCGCAACGGTGCATAGTTAGGAGGAACACTTTCTTGAAATTTTAATGAGGGATCATCTTATTTACTACCGTCGTTCTAAGCAAATAAGATGTATAAACATGATAAACATCACATGCAATCAAATAGTGACATGATATGGCCAATATCATATTGCTCCTTTTGATCTCCATCTTCGGGGCTCCATGATCATCATCGTCACCGGCATGACACCATGATCTCCATCATCATGATCTCCATCATTGTGTCTCCATGAAGTTGTCTCGCCAACTTATTACTTCTACTACTATGGCTACCGGTTAGCAATAAAGTAAATTAATTACATGGCGTTGTTCAATGACACGCAGGTCATACAATAAATAAAGACAACTCCTATGGCTCCTGCCGGTTGTCATACTCATTGACATGCAAGTCGTGATTCCTATTACAAGAACATGATCAATCTCATACATCACATATCATTCATCACATTCTTCTTGGCCATATCACATCACATAGCATACCCTGCAAAAACAAGTTAGACGTCCTCTAATTGTTGTTTGCATGTTTTACGTGGCTGCTATGGGTTTCTAGCAAGAACGTTTCTTACCTACGCAAAAACCACAACGTGATATGCCAATTGCTATTTACCCTTCATAAGGACCCTTTTCATCGAACCCGATCCGACTAAAGTGGGAGAGACAGACACCCGGTAGCCACCTTATGCAACTAGTGCATGTCAGTCGGTGGAAGCAGTCTCACGTAAGAGTACGTGTAAGGTCGGTCCGGGCCGCTTCATCCCATGATGCCGCCGAATCAAGATAAGACTAGTAACGGCAAGTAAATTGACAAAATCAATGCCCACAACTGCTTTGTGTTCTACTCGTGCATAGAATCTACGCAATAGACCTAGCTCATGATGCCACTGATGGAGAACGTAGCAGAAATTCAAAATTTTCCTACGTGTCACCAAGTCTATCTATGGAGAGACCAGCAACGAGGGGAAGGAGAGTGCATCTACATAACCTTGTAGACCGCTAAACGGAAGCGTTCAAGAGAATGGGGTTGAAGGAGTCGTACTTGTCATGATCCAAATCACCATAGATCCTAGTGCCGAACGGACGGCACCTCCGTGTTCAACACACATACAGCCCGGTGACGGCTCCCATGCCTTGATCCAGCAAGGAGAGAGGGAGAGGTTGAGGAAGACTCCATCCAGCAGCAGCACAACGGCGTGGTGGTGGAGGAGGAGCGTGGTGATCCAGCAGGGCTTCGCCAAGCACCGTGAGATATGAGGAGAAAGAGAGGTAGGGCTGCGCCAGGGAGAGGTCAAAAACTCATCTGTTGGCAGCCCCAAGTCCTCAAGAATATATAGGGGAGAGGGAGGGGTGCGCCCCACGTAGGGTTCCACCCTAGGGGCGGCGGCCAGCCCCAATCCCATCTAGGGTGCCGGCCAAGTGGAGGGGGAGAGGGAGGCGCACCAGGCATGGGCCCTAAGGCCCATCTGCCCTTAGGGTTTGCCCCCCTCCTCCCCTTAGGCGCCTTGGGCCCTTGTGGGGGGGCGCACCAGCCCACCTGGGGCTGGTCCCCTCCCACACTTGGCCCATGCAGCCCTCCGGGGCTTGTGGCCCCACTTGGTGGACCCCCGGGACCCTCCCGGTGGTCCCGGTACGTTACTGATAAAACCCGAAACTTTTCCGGTGACCAAAACAGGACTTCCCATATATAAATCTTTACCTCCGGACCATTCCGGAACTCCTCGTGACGTCCGGGATCTCATCCGGGACTCCGAACAACATTCGGTAACCACGTATATCTATTCCCTATAACCCTAGCGTCATCGAACCTTAAGTGTGTAGACCCTACGGGTTCGGGAACCATGCAGACATGACCGAGATAACTCTCCGATCAATAACCAACAGCGGGATCTGGATACCCATGTTGGCTCCCACATGTTCCACGATGATCTCATCGGATGAACCACGATGTCAAGGACTTAATCAATCCCGTATACAATTCCCTTTGTCTAGCGGTACGATACTTGCCCGAGATTCGATCGTCGGTATCCCGATACCTTGTTCAATCTCGTTACCGGCAAGTCTCTTTACTCATTCCGTAACACATCATCCCGTGATCAACTCCTTGATCACATTGTGCACATTATGATGATGTCCTACCGAGTGGGCCCAGAGATACCTCTCCGTCACACGGAGTGACAAATCCCAGTCTCGATTCGTGCCAACCCAACAGACACTTTCGGAGATACCCGTAGTGCACCTTTATAGCCACCCAGTTATGTTGTGATGTTTGGCACACCAAAAGTATTCCTATGGTATCCGGGAGTTGCACAATCTCATGGTCTAAGGAAATGATACTTGACATTAGAAAAGCTTTAGCATGCGAACTACACGATCTTGTGCTATGCTTAGGATTGGGTCTTGTCCATCACATCATTCTTCTAATGATGTGATCCCGTTATCAATGACATCCAATGTCCATGGTCAGGAAACCGTAACCATCTATTGATCAACGAGCTAGTCAACTAGAGGCTTACTAGGGACATGGTGTTGTCTATGTATCCACACATGTATCTGAGTTTCCTATCAATACAATTCTAGCATGGATAATAAACGATTATCATGAACAAGGAAATATAATAATAACTAATTTATTATTGCCTCTAGGGCATATTTCCAATAGTCTGCTGACTCGGTGGCGGACTGCGACGAGGTGTCGGATGACGCGGTGTCGGTGGCCTTCGAAAGATGATGCAATCCTTTCTCCATTGGATGATACGATGGTTGGCCTCTCCTAGTGTGTGCTCATCGTCACCTCCAGGAATGTCAAGCTCTAGCCCCGAATATTGGTCCACCACCTCATCAACCAAGACACGAGCATAGCCCGCTGGAATCGGGTTGCAATGGAAGGTTGCCTCGGGGGGATTTGTAAAAGCAAGGGCGTCCGCCACCTTCATGGGTATGTTCTTCATTTTGAAGTGTAGCTCGCAGTTAGTGTTCTCCATGATGTCATCCACTGGGTAGCTATCCAGCAATGCGTCGCCCGGGGTGGAACCCACGCTGCTTCTCGGCATGGATGGGACGGTGCTATCCATTGGTGGATCATCTGCTAGCTGCTGAGACCCCCTTTGCTGGCTAAGTGAGTCGATCTGCTCCTGCTGCCGCTGGAATTTGATTGCCAAGTCCGCGTGCGCTGATTCTAGGCCTTGAAGGCGTTCATAGTCTAGCTTCCTCTGCTCCTCCTCCATCTTCCTCTTCTTCTCCTCCGCAATCTTCTTTCTCGCACGGGTTCTGTAGTCGGCGTTCCAGTCCGAAAACCCCTCATACCACGGAATAGCGCCCATGCCTCGTGTTCTTCCCAGGTGTTCAGGATTTCCCAGGGCACGCGTAAGCTCGTCGTTCTCTCTGTTGGGCTCGAACAACCCGGATTGAGCCTCTTCTATTGCAACAAGTAGCTTATCTTCGGCTCCGTCCAGACATGCCTCCTTGGAAACTTTGCCTGTCTTCGGGTCCAACTCCCCCCATGCGCATAGAACCAAGTCCTGCACCTGGGGGGCCAGCGTAATGTTTCTGGAGTGACACCTGCATCCAGCATCTCTTTCTCAGACTTAGCCCACTTAGGCAATCCCACCGCATAGCCATCTGGCCCCAGCTTATGGAACTTATCCTTTTTTGCGGCATTGGCCTTGTTTATTCTCGACCGTTCCTTAGATAATTCCGAACCCTTGAATTTCATGAAATCGTCCCAATGAGCACTTTGGTTCTCTAGTGTTCCCTCGAATACTGGAGTCTTCCTTCCTCCGTTGACGTACTTGGCCCATTCACGAATCTTGTGGTTCTTGAATGCAACCGCCATCTTCCTAAGAGCAGCGTCCTTGACTTTCTCCACATCTGCATCTATGAAATGATCTGGTAGGGTGAAATGTTCCATGAACGTTTTCCAAAGCAACTTTTTTTGTCTGTCGTCGACAAAAGTAACTCCTGGACGTGGCTTTGATGGCTCTCTCCATTCTTGAAGGGAGATCGGGAGTTGGTCCTTCACAAGAACTCCACACTGACGAACGAACTTGTCCGCAATCTTCTTAGGCGCGAATGGTTCGCCATTAGGTCTGATTGCCTCAATATTGTACTTTACGCCCTCCTTGAACTTTTTGTTCGGGCCTCGTTTCGTCCTGTTGCCTGAAGATTTGCTCGATCCGGATGGCTGAAAGAAGAAAGATTGATTCGTTAATATATCTTCAAGTCATATAAAACATGTGATGATCACCAGATGCCTGCTTATATAAATATATATATACCTTGTCGGTCTTTGTTGTTTCAAGATCAACATTTTCTTCGTCATGTTCATAGTTCACGACTTCATCAATTCGGTCGTCGCGATCGAATATCATATCACCCTCCCCGGTGTTGTTTAGATATTCGGAGCCTTCATAATCTTCTTCATTCTGATCATCATCTGGCCCGCGAGGATTGCGTATGATATTGAACAGGGCCTCTTCTCCCTCTCTGCCGGTATTGTCCGCCATAGGTTTTGTTTAACTAATCCAAAAGAAATATATTCAAATTACAATGCATGGATGCAATCAATTAATAAGGAAAAACTGAATCAATCATAGTACATAATAAGAATCATCGAATATAATCTCCAATACATCGTCTCGAATAATAGATATAATCTCGAATACATCGTCTCGAATAATAGATATAATCTCGAATACATAGTCTCAAATAATAGATATAATCTCGAATACATCGTCTCGAATAATATATAATCTCGAATACATTGTCTCGAATATTATATATCGAGTACATCACTGGCTAGGTAGCTAATAAAGATTGAATACTACAGAAGAATCTAGGACACTCGCGGTTCCTGCAGCGCGGGCGGTGGACACCCAAAGAGAAGGAACCCTCACAGGATCATAGCTGAAGTGAGATCCCTGAAGAAACTGCCAGGTTTGGAGAACCTGCCGCCCTCTAATGCAACCATGTAGCGATGGACGTGCTCGTCCTCCTCCCTGACACGGCGACGTACCACCTCCGGCGGGGCTGGCTTCCTCCGCACCGACACTGGCCCACGCGAACGCCACCAAATGAGATCAAGGTCGACGACGGGACCCGGGGCTGGGTTCCTCATCAAGCGGCGCCCCTCCAGGCAGCACCTCCCAGTGCCAGCCCGGCGGAGCCCAGTCCCGGACATGGGTCAGCCGGACGTCGTCGTGAATGGGTCGACGGCGAGGATGCGGTCCGGGCATCGTCGAGAACAAATACTAGCTATATGCCCGCAAAAAGTAACATTTTTTTAATGATTGGATTTTGATAACTAAAATTTCTAACATTTCTATATAACTAACATTCCTATAACATTTCTAACAATGCTATATAACTAACATTTCTATAACATCTCTAATATTTCTATAACTAAAAAACAGAAAAAAAATTATAACATTTCTATATATATAACTAACATTTGTATAACATTTCTAATATTTCTATAACTAAAAAAAGAAAAATTTCTAACTTTTTTATAACTATTTCTATAACTAAAAAACAGAAAAAATTTCTAACAATTCTAACTATTTTATAACTATTTCTATAACTAGAAAACAGAAAAATTTCTAACAATTCTAACATTTCTAACAATGCTATATAACTAACTATTTCTATAACTAAAAAAAGAAAAATTTCTAACAATGCTATATCTGTGTGTGTGTGCTCACCGGTGAGGCGAGAGGCGACGGGGGGCGGCGACGGGGA